>NW_006159513.1:1331293-1348129 GCF_000334495.1 Tupaia belangeri chinensis
ATACAGTGTGCTGCTGTGCTGGACCCATGTGGGAAAGTCCAGGTATGCATTTGGAGGCCACTCGGTATATGCTGAGTGTGTGGACAAGAGCTTATTGTCTGGCTGACGGAGATCGGGTGGATCATAATGTGAAGACCCCGTTGGTGGTGCTTTTATCACTCTCTGTCTACCTGCCTCATTCTCTCTAATGGAAGAAATAATAACATTTTTTCTTATTTTTTTTATAAAGGCTTAAAAAAATAATACACAGAGCAGGATACAAATCTGTCTTCCTCTGGTGACTTTTAGTTTAATAGCATCATGGGGATTATAGAAAAGTGGAGGCTCTATAGATTTTGCCTAAGATACCTGCCCAAAGGATGAAACTTTCTTTCAGCCACTGAAGCTTGGATCCCTGTTCTTTGCTTTTCCTAGTCCTGGAGGAGCAGATTACACAGTACAGAAGCATGTCTCCCAAGACCCTGCTGAGGCTTGCCTTTAGTGACATCTATCAAGTCTCATAGCAGGGTTCTTGTGATTGCAAGCAGCCTTGAGAAGCTCTTCTGGTGCAGTTGGCAAGCCAAGGAGGACTTGAGCTCTTTATAGCTAGCTGTATGTCTGACCAGTTGCAGTGAAAGGAGTACTTTGCATTCATTTCCAGTTCATCTAGATGAGGATGGATCACCCTCAGGCGAGCACTAGGTTGAAAGAAAGTTCCCTTAAAAACTTCCCTATGGGAACCAGCAGTTAGCATAATAGCTATGTTGCTGGACTCCCATGTAGTCGACTGTGGTTTGAGTCCTGGACCCAGTGGCTTAAACTCATGCCGGGCACATATGGGTGCATGCCTAAGAACCTGAGAGGAGAGTGGAAGAGAAGTAATTGTAGCATGGCTGACCTCCCTGAGGGGTTCTTTCTTGCTTTCTGTCTCTCTCTGTTTTTCTGGCGAGCACATGCGCTCTATTGCAAAAACCTCTTAAAAAAAAAAAAAAAAAAAAAACTTACATTCTATTTTCACACTTGATGAGACTCATTCAAGTAGTATATTTTCCTTCTGCAAGAATAACTTTTTGTTTCTCTGAGTGTACTGCATACATCAGCAAAAATGGAATCCTTTAATGTTGTCTTGGTGTTCTTCCTTGGGAAAACAAAACTCAATCACCTGAGGATAGTTATCAAATTTGCATTAGTGCACCATGTCTTAACCGTCCCTACTCATCATAAATGAGTGTGCAAGTCAATTGGGCAACTCTTCTGTATTTCAGACATCTACACTATATGTTACATGTTTGGGTTTTTTTTTTTGTTTGTTTGTTTTTTTTTCCAAAATAACAGAAACTGACTCCTAAGTCACCAAGATAACAAGAAGAACATAACTTTTGGAGTCATATAAAGATTAATCCTGAATAACTATTTCCAAGATAAACCTCTATTTCCCCATTTGTAAAAATGAAAATGATGTTTCTATCAGCTGGTAATTTTAGGAGTGACGTGATTTAAGCATCTGTATCACAGAGATTCAAAAAGCCTAAAGAGTTATACAATGACTGTAGTTAGCTGTTTATTTTTGTTTGGCATCCCTCTTGCCATAAACAAGGTGTCCTTGTTATAGACCACATTTTCCCACAAAGCAGGAGTTCTGCATCCTTCCCCATCTCCTTTCTTTTTTTTTTCTTTTTCAACTCCTTATATGTTAACCCTTTCTTTAACACAACAATGCTCCTGCTTCCAGACCTTCCATTTCTCCAGCCTTGTTTCATTGTTATTTTTTTATAGTTTCTACCAAAAAAAAAAAATAGACTTTGACAAAAGTGGGAGAAAGCAATTTTTAGTATGTCAAAGATGTATGAAATACATTTTTGGTCTTAATGAATTGGTAGAAATGGTCCCTGTTTTTTGAAAGTAAATGGTGTCAGAACTTCCTTTCTCCTGGTCCTGTCCTTCCTGAACTACTGGTTTTGAATTTGACCCTGGAACTCCTAGAACCCATTTCAAGAATACTGCAAAGTTTTATAAAATGGGAGCTCTTTGAAAGCTAGGAAATTGTCTTGTCATCTTTTATTCCAAGTGACTAGTGCAAGGCCAGGCATATTGGCTCTCAATAAATGTTGTCAAGCATGGAATATAAATTGGAGGTGCTTCACTTTTTTAAGGAATAGGAACTCTTTATATGTGAACCAGAACATAACAGAGTGGTAGTTTTAGTCGGAACAATAACATACATTGAAAGTAAGCTTTCAGGCCCAAATAAAATGTGTGTGCTATAGCCTAATACTTTTTTCTCTAAATACTATATATAAGGAGAAGAAATGAGTTTTAGGCTCATAGCATATAATAATGCCATGTGTGAACCAATGAAGAAAGAGCTCAGTGTACAGATACATACTGAGGATTTTGGATTTTCCCCTGGACCTTAACACCAGTCACTATTGTATAAATGTTAGCTAGCTTAATTAAGGACTAGATATAAAAACAATTCATTTTAACTGGTAGTCTTCAGCCATTGGTCCAAGGACTTAGTATAGAGTCAGCTAAAAGATTTGAAAGGATGAGACACAGTGCCAAGCCTTTCAGAGGGAAAAATCATTTAACAGACACAGGAATCAAAAGTCGTCAGTTGATGATAACGTACATGGTCTTATCTTTGGCTTGATATGCACTGCTTTCCTTCTGAGAAAAACTATCCTGTACACCGTAAAGATGCACAATGATTACATGTAAATTTGAAAAGTATAAAAACATAAAGAAAATTAAAAAAAAATAAGATAGTGAGTGAGTGAGTTATCTATCTATTTATTTTGGCTTAGTTTAGAAAAGGTACCTGGACAGGGATTACCATGACACTGCCCTAGTGACGCTGCTGCTGGTCCTCCTACTTGTCACTCAGTTGCAGTGTTTATCACTTAGAGGGAATGCTTATTTAGGACCAGGTGAAAGCTATGCAAGTCTAGTAAGATGGCCTCCCTGAGAAAGGCAGATCCTAAGACCTTTAGGTTATAAAGAATGAAAGTGCATCTGAACTTATTCTTTATTACAAGAACTTCATGACTAATTGGGAAACCTGGAACTTAGTATTTTCTGATATTACAATGGATAAAACCATATTTTTCTCATACATCACTATTTTATTTCCATTCACTGTATATCACTTGCTCTATAATTCATCAGCCCTTTCTCTCTCTCTTCTATGTCCTTGGGTCTGGAGTCTGTGGCTGGAAGTATACTTGAGAAAAGGAAATGAAGGGAGGAGGATGTGCCTTTGTACAACCCTGCTAGTTGGCTTGGTCTCATTAGAAATATCTGTGTATAACTGTGTCTTAAAAGAAAAAAATATGTCTTAATAGCTCCATGTTAAAAATTAAAGTAATCCTAGAGAAACTTGAATGTGTGATTTATTCTACCTCTAAATGAAACCCAGCAGGAGCTCAGGATCAGACTGTGCAAAAGTTGTTTGATCAGGAAGAGAGGTAAAATGAGCAATGACTTCCTTGAGCTAAAATTTTTATCAACTCATTTGACCACAGTGGACACACCAATGCCATCCGTAGCTCAAGTTTTCTTCTGGACAGTCTGGTCAGAGAGAGGTGCTCATTACACTCTCATTGTATATGCAGATCAGTTGGCAAAGAAGTAATCATTATGTGGGACCAGCAGTTAGCGTAATGGTTGTGTTGCTGGACTCCCACGTAGTCGACCACGGTACATGTCCTGGACCTGGTGGCTTAAAACTCACACCAGGCATGTGTGCATGCATGCCCAAGATCCTGAGAGGAGAATGGAGAAGAAAGGATTGCAGTGTGGCCATCCCCCCTGGGGGATGATTTCTCGTTTTCTGTCTCTCTGTCTCTCTCTGTCTGTCTGGCGAGTGCACGTGCCCTATGGCATAAACCTCTCAAAAAAAAAAAAAAGAAGTAATCATTATGTGATGATTAAAAATATAGAATTCAGGCATAGAATATTTATTTCGTGCATACTATATAAAAATGCTCAGCTAGATTCTAAGATTTAGATCATTGAAAAAGGTAAAATCTCAACTGTCAAGGATCTAAAAATTAGAGGCAGATAGATATTTATAGAAATAACTGTACTAAAAAGGCAAATATGTTGGGGGTAAATATATATGAAATATGAAATGAAATGGTTTTATAAAAGGGATTACATTCAGGTATCACTGATAACATTTTTTTTTCTTTTTAATTAGCTCAACTGTGCATGCACTCACTGAGAAAAAGACTGAAAGAAGGAAAGGGAGAAAGCGTCCCACTTGGTGGATGACCACATCGCAAGCCCTTCTCCTCCATTTCTCCTTTCTGGATTTTGGGCACACATACCTTGCGAGGTTTTGAAGGCACCGTGTCCAGGGCTGAAATTGCTCTGTAGGCCATGTAGGATCTAGCTTCCTAACCACCATGACCCTTCACCAATATCTTTGTCAAGTTTATGTTCCTATAGGCAAAAAAAAAAAAAATACAAATATATTTTAAAATACAGAAAAATATAAACATTATGACATTTAAAAAAGCCTTGAATTGACATTGATGAATGCATACATGTGTGGATAGATGTGTGCGGTACATAGGCATGTGTGTGAGTCTATGTGCTATGGTATGTTAAATGCATCTCAACATTAATCTGCATGTGTGGAAAAGTAAAGGCCCCAAACAGTGAAGTTATTGCATATATCAAAAGGTAGCTGAATCTTTTAACAGATTTATAAAAATAAGGCCCTTGTCTTTCCCTTGATAACAGGAAGAAACAGCTATGAAATTGCCCATTTTATTCTCTTTCTACAACTAAGAGATTATTACGACATTCTAACATCTGATGTGATGTTAGGGTAACCGGCTCAGTTGTCCAGCCTGTCCCTTCACAAGTACTAAATGGTTAGCCTCACTATTTTAGAAGAAACAGGGTCTTATGGAAACACTCTCATGTAGTCACTGGAAAACAGGGTTAAGCTTTGTGATCAATGAGAAAAATTATTTTCAGTACCTTAAAGCTTTTAGTAGATAACAGGAAACATCATCTTAAAAAGAATTATGCATAAACAAAACGTTTTTTATGACAATGTTGAGCAGATATGTTATCATCTAAGATTACCAGGTAAGAAAGCTAAGACCATTGTGAGTTTGCATGTTTTGCTTTGAGTTATGTAAAAAGTTAAAATATGAAGCTTATCTTTCCCTTGATTCTGTGCCATATCCCTGTCATTCTTGGACTAACTCCAGAATTTCTTTCCCTTACATGAATACTTAATATTCTTTTCACTAATCTTCCTCACGTAATCCTGTTGACAATATTTTACCCTTTTCTCATCTACGGCAATAGACAATTTTGTTAGTAAAATTCTGGAGAATGAGGGACCAGCAATTGGCATAATGGCTATGTCGCTAGACTCCCATGTAGTTGACTGCGGTTCGAGTCCTGGACCTAGTGGCTTAAACTCACACCGGGCATGTGTGTGTGCATGCCCAAGATCCCAAGAGGAGAATGGAGAAGAAGGAATCTCGGCGTAGCCATCCCCCCAGGGGGTGATTTCTCCCTTTCTGTCTCTCTCTTTCTTTCTGGCAAGCACATGCACCCTATAGCAAAAACCTCTCCAGAAAAACACAAATGCTGGAGAATGATGGTTGGACATACACTAAACATAATGTCTTACTTGTTAATAAATGGACTAAAAGCAATTAAGAAGAAACGTTTTCTTCATAGTATTAAGTTTACCAGTAAAATGTTCTGTAAAACTGCCCATTGCCTTTAGCACTCCTTGCATTTGAAGAACAAACAAACAATTCTACTCAAATACCATTAACATTGGTGTTCAGGGTATGACCCAGCTCATTTCTGGACAAGAAGACTTGATCAGTATTCGAGCTGCATTTTACCTCCTTGCTGGGAACCTTTTGAGATGGGACCTTGAGATGTGAATACCTGAAATCCTTGCTCTTTTTATAGTAAGAAATGAACTCCTGTGCCACAGGATCTCATTGTCCTTCAGATGTAGATGGATTTTAATTCATCATATCTCTGTAACCTGATGTTGGCCCCAGCTCTGAAATGCAAATCTCATTCCCCATGCCCCTGCAGCCTTCTCAGAGGTGACTTAAAAGAACACAGAGACAATACCTCTGACAATCTGCTTTCAGGAGATCTGAAAGGTGAGGGCTTCTGTAATATATGCTTTCAATTCTGTTGCCACAGACCGCTCTGACTTTCACAAGACACATATAGGCCAGAGTACATTAAATTTGATTAAAACTGGGGATTTTGTTTACACATAGGAGAGAATTTTGAGTTCACTTAACAGATACCTTCACAACCCCGATACCAATCAGTGAAAAGTGCAGGGTATGCTGCAGAAAATCAATATACCATTCGCTTTGGACATTTCAAAAGAAAGATAGAGTTTCTGAAGTTAGAAATATATTTGTCCTCAAATAATTCATTTTAGTTCTCAGAGCTCTCTTTCTAATCTTTCCTGTTGTGTGTGTGTGTGTGGTTGCGTGTTTGTTTTGTCTTTTTGGTGTACATGTGACTATGTTGATTAAAGCAAGCATTAGCTAAATGAAATCCCCAGATCGAGCACCAAGGCTGGACCAGAAGTAGGGATTTCAAAATTTTAAATGAATGAGGACACTGTTATTTGTTGTCTTCTATCCTGTGGGCCCATGATTTAGTGTCATAGGGAAACATTAGTTGCTAACATTTTTTCCAGCAACTACTACATTCTTTTTTCAAGAAAGTACACTTTTTTCTAGTAACTGCCTCTTCTAATCCATATGCATAAAGTATTTCAATTGTAAATGGTCTGATTACTGAAGTGTAGAGAGAGGTCTGATTTAGTATTGAGAACATAAATAAACAAACGAAACTGTTAGGTAAGGACCAGTAAATTCAAAACAATTAAGTAATACAAGTAACACTTTTTGTTAGTGCAGGATAAATGTACTTTAATATTCAATAGCTGCCTGCCATACTGTTTCTAGACCTATTTTTATATGTGTTTGTTCACTTACAGTATTTTAAAAGCTCTGTTACACAATTACTTCTGTCTTTCAAAAAAATTTATCTTTCATTTTATAGCAATACACTTAAGAAATAACTGATTTCTTTCTCTTGATAAATATGGATCAGAAATATAAATTGTAAACATCTTGTTATTTAAAGAGTGCTTTATAGGAAAAGCCAAAGCCATTGTTTTGAACTGTCCTGATCACTGTATTAATTAGAATCATTTCACAATTCACTCAAGTGCCACAGCATCCTGTCCCTTAGAAAAGCAACTGTACTATTTCTATCAGAATTAAGTACCATTCTGTAATCATTTTAAGGTATATACACATTTATACACCTTAATATTGAGACTATGGCTTACATAGTGTGTGTTTTTCTTTAAATGTCTTTATTTTTGGCAAGAATATTTGCAAAAACCACTTCCACAATGGAGGCAATTATTATTGTACAAAGAGTGTTCAGCAGTTAATTTGAACATTAGGACAGTTGTAAGTCTAAATTGTTCCTTCTGGTGGTTGAATACGTATTATTCAAAGTGAAAATTGATCATTTAAGGAAAAATAGCACTAATGTGCAAAATGGAATTTCTAGGCCACATGATTCCGATGGGTTGTTTGGTTTGATTTGTGCAACTTGTCAAATCTTCATGTCTTTTGCTTGCATAGAGAAACCCAAATGACTCCAGTTCCCCCAGTAGAAATAGGTGTGGATAGGGGAAAAAAAAAAAAAAAAAAAAAGAGAGAGAAAAGCCATTCCCAACCTTTGGTTGATTAGACCAGGTAAACGTTTTCTGCTTTAACATAGGCTCACCATGGAAATCCTCCTATGACATAAATCCCTTCTTACCAAAATTCTATTCAGCAAACACATCCCCTGCTTCTATGTGTGCAGTCTCTGGCATGTCGCGTGCTGCATGAGACAACCATACAGAGAAAGCCTGGACTTGAGCACTCTCATTAAACTGCTGCGAGTTCAATGCCCAGTAAATATTTCAATTTCTATATGTGAAGTGGGAAAATAAAATTTAAGTCACCAAACATTTTATGTAATTCAACAGATAAAAATTGTGAAGGAATGTGCCCTAAGACTCAACAGAGTTACTAAAAATAATAATTTCAGGTACAGCACTCTTGATAAGTAACTCCAATGGAAACCCAGAGTCCAAGAAAAGTGTTTTCTTGACATTTTTCTCAGAACCTATGAATGGGCTAGCATTCAATTAATTTATTTAATCTTCAAGGAGGCTTTTATTACTTTAAGATTTTTTTCTGAATTCCAGGCAAAAACTGACCTAGATATTTTGGAGTTGTGGGAAGAGCTATAGAGCTATAGAGCATTTGTGCTCACTGAGGAGAGAGAGACAAAGAGACAGAAAGCAAAAAATTCCCCTACACTCTCCCGCACCAGGGTATAACCACATCACAATCCTTTATCCTCCATTCTCCTCTCAGGATTTGGGGCACACATGCACATGTGCCTGGAAAGAGTTTCAGGCCATTGGGTTTGGGACTTGAACCATGGTCAGCCATGTTAGAGTTCAGTGCCTTAACCACATGCCACCTCCTGACCCTATGACCCCATGAACCTCTCTCTTCTTAAAAAAGCTTTCTCTTGTTTTAACTCATGATAGAGCATGAGAGACAGTGGTTGCGGGGACAGGGGGGTGATCCTTTGCATGGGTCATCACTGTAATTCCATTCTTGCAGTCCTCTAGCCCGCCAGGACCCTGGGCTTGCACATACAACAGTGGGGCCTGGGACTGAAGATGGATTCGTGGCTTCCAGTCATGCAGTCTAATATGCTATCAGCTGCACCATGAAAGCCAGGTCACTAAATCTCTTTTTCTACCTACTCTACCATTCACGGTGTTTATCCTTGCATTAGCAACCAAAAAAGATATATCAGAGGACTGGACTCTTCCACTAATGGTTAACACACAGTGTGTCAAGTGCTGTTTTGCAGGTGTCTTTTAAAGAGCCATTTTTTCGGTGAGCATTTATAAATTACTGTGTCAGCTTGCACAGGTGTTTATATCTATATCTATATCTATATCTATCTATATAGATATAGATATACACATACATATAAATAAATAAGTTATTATGTATGGGGACCAGCAGATGGTGTAATAGTTATGTTGTTGGACTCCCATAGTCGACTGCAGTTTGAGTCCTAGACCTGGAACCTTGAAACTCACACCAGGCACATGTGCTTGTGTGCCCAAAATCCTGAGAGGAGAATGAAGGAGAAGGGGTTGCGGCGTGGCCATCCTTTCTGGGGAGTAATTTCTTGCCTTCTGTCTCTTTCTCTTCGACAAGCGGATATATGGACTAAATAGGTGGCTTACACATTTGGCTCTATTGTATTAATTCTCCTATAAAGGACTGTATATAAAGCAAGGCACCAGTAAAATAGCATCTACTCAACGGTCTTGGTTATTAATAGCAGTAATACTAGAAGGGAAAAATATCTCCATGGTAGTTAAGAGTTTTCATTTGCCTCTAATTAGAACTCAGTAAAATCTAATAATGAATTGGATTTAAAGTGATGCAATGGTGGAGAAAGAGGTGTGTACATCACACTGATAAGTCAGCCATCGTGTATTCATGCAATAAGTTAAATAAACACTAGATGTGCATCTACTATGTGCCAGGTCAGACTACCTGCTAGCATAAGAAATGAAAGAGTGAGCTCAAGAATCAGGATACCTGATATAAGGGATTTACAGTTTTATCCTGAAGACAGATCCACTTTAAATCAACAAAGAAAGAAAGCAATTAGAAACAGTGGTTGATACTGAAGAAACTGAGATAGAGAAAAGTGTCCTTTAGGCAAGGGAGTCAGAGAAGGCTTCTCTGAGGAGGTGACTTTCAAGGGAAGATCCAAAGAATGAAAAAGACCACATGCAGGGTAGAGGCCCCCAGAGGACATGTAAAGGCTCAGTGGAGGGACACTGAGATCATCATATTGTCCTGCTACAAATCAGTAGTTGTCAAGATAATTGTATGCTTGTTTAGATTGATCTTTTGTCTTACTAGCTGATGTTTGAGGAAGCTATAAACCGATTAGCCCAATATTTTTAAAAGCAGATGTCATTTGTATCTTTTTTAAAAATCAAGCAATAGCAACAAAATCCTTCACCCTTTTATTGTGAGAATTAATACAATAGAGCCAAGTGTGCAAGCCACCTATGACCATTACTCCTGTGAAAAGAGAGGGAGGACCTAAATACTAATATGATAAAACTGGGAGTCCACATTAGGTTAGAAAGCTTTGAAATAGCCATTATGAGACCCACGGTAATATATTCTCTCCATTTCATGGTGTACAATATCTGGGTCATCATAAAATTCCCAGAATACTTTTTTTTTTTTTTTTTTTTTTGAGAGCCACATTTAGGTCGGCCACTTTCCGCTGGGATGCTAGATTGCCCCTGGGAGCAGACGTACCACGGCAGGAGGAAGACCAGAGAGTGTTTTAAAATAGGAGACAAAGGAATTGGATTCAGAATAATACCCTCATCCTAACTTAAAATATGAAAAGTTCAATATCCCCACAAAAATCTCCTAACACCTAATAGCACTTCTAATAGCTCTTCTGAAATACCCTCCCTCCCCTCAGGACCTAGCAATCTTCCTAGAGTTATGTGAAATACATTTTCAAAAAGCATTGTCTAGTCCACTGCTTTTTTCTACCTTTTCATTTCCGCACCACACCTGTAAAATTGTTTCAGCTTTATAGTCCTGTCCTCGTAAATACATTCAACTCTCAATTACCCTCACCAATGAAGGGGAGCGTTAGTGCAGATAATTGAAATTGGTGAATAATCTGCTCCATTGGGCTGTAGCCAGCTCCTCCTACCCAGGCTGGATATGTTTTTGTGGGCAGAGAAAGCAAGGCCTCTGCTCTAAGAACGAGTCTCAGCAGAAAGAGCCTGTCTCCCACCACTCGAGCTAGAGTAAGGTCAAGTCTACTCTGCCCAGAAATTTTGAAAGCACATTCAGAAGCACTGGGTGTCACACCACCCCCATTATCTTCGTCTAGATTGGAAACTGGGTCTTGTAGGGTCAATAATAAGCTACATAAGAGCCAGAGATGACAGGGCAAGTCGACATCAACTGGGCATACCCACCTCTGTATAATTCTTAACAAACCTACAACTTAGTCGTGCTAAGAAATGAGAGCATGGTCTAGCATGCCTCCTCATTTCTACCTTTTTAATGTTTACATGTTTTTTTCCTTGTTCATGATAGTGTGGGTGTACATGTGAGAGAGAAGGAGAGAGAAATAACATCTCCTAAAGAGCCTCAATCCCTCCTCCTTTAGTACTTCATCTCATCAGGATCCTGGGCACATGGGTGAGTCTGGTGTGTTGCTGCCAGGGTGGGGATTTGAACCTCAGTTAGTCATGTGGGATCTGGCTCTCCTGCATAACACTTCACAACTGCACTACAAGACCAGCTCCAATATAGTTATTTTTTTAAAAAATATTTCTTTTTTTTCATGAGAGTCAGAGACATAGAGAGAGACATACAGGCACCCTTGGTACGGTCTCATACTGCAACGCCAGCCTGGCAGGATTGTGGGCATGTGCACTGGCCAGATATGGGGCTATTGGGAGCCAAATCTTCCATTTTTCATGTGGTTCCAGTCTGCCTTGAGCTGCAAGCAGCATTACCTCTGTGTAAGAGCCAGACCACACTCCTACTTTATTAGGATATCTCAGGCAACTTCTGCTTCCTAGGACATTTTCTCGTTGTAGAATGTCAATAGGGGCTGTCCAAGTTTTAATATACTCTTTAAAACAATAATGAATGCAACTGAAGTTCTCAAGTCAGAACTCGCTCTTTGGTGACGTTCTTGGTGATGATGAGTCATAGAAGTAGAGATCGCTGATAGGAAGGGATCGATCGAGAATCATGATTCAGTCAGAATGGGTCTGCCGGTGTCATAAACCCTGAGAGCAAACCCAGTCCATTGTAAAGATCATCATGGCTCAGAGACTGAGCTCATCCAGACTTCACAACCGACGAGAAACATCGCCTTCTCTGCAGCTGCTCTCTGCCTCAAGACTACCCTTCTCTCTCCTCTTCATCCAACTTCGTTTCTCTCTTGCACACCTGACCCTTTCATTCTCCCTTGCTCCTATTCCTGACATCTGTTTTATAATCTCTCTGACTCTCGTTTTCTTTACTCCATCTCTCCTTTGTGAAATGCTTGCCTCCTTAATTTATTCCAGAAATAATTCTAATACGTCTCTTATTTTCCCACCCCGATATTTCCACTTTCCTCACTCCCCTCTGCCCTCGCATCCTGCATTCTGATTAAATGCCATATGTATAACAAGGTAGACAGATGCTTGCTGTTAAATTAAAGAGCTTTTTAATCTACCAGAACAGAAACCATGAGCTTTCTTTTTGTTTGGGGACATCAGCAATGCATGGCAAAGGGCTCAGGAATACAAATGAGAGGTTTTTTCTTTTAGCAGCATGGAGTCTCAGCATGTCTCTCTTACTCTCTCTTTATTTTACTTGATCTGCAAAGTAAAAATCTGCACATGTGATGGATTCATAAATACCACTAATGACACTTAGATCTCTGTACAAACAGTGCTTTCACCAGTGGGGGCAGCCAGAGTACGTCCCTGACTGTCAATGCATTTTACCAATTACCCATCTATGGATTCTGTTTAAAATCTGCGGCCATCCAGGGTTTAGTTTGATGGGTTTCTCAGTTGCAGTTTCCCAAATCTTTATCTAAATTGAAAGTGTTTTGTGTTTTCCTGGCACTCTCTTTGTAATCAGATCTATCTTTGCGTAGATAGTGAAGGCCAGCATACAGCCTGTCAGACCACATAGCCAGAACTTTCCCTGGGCTGTCAGCCCTTACCCTGTAGGGATCTTCTAGTGCTAGCTAGCTCAGATCTAAGAGAAGAAAAGATGAAAAGTCAGCAGTTTTAGGGCAAGGCATCCCAGATGAATACTTCACAGACCCCAGAATGATTGCGTGGGAGCCCTGGCAGAACTAAGATTCTTCTCTCCCTCAGATGGGACATGGAATGCCACAGTGAAGGGATCACAGCTGCTCACTCTGCAGCTGACAATGTGGGGTCAAGGGTAAGGATGCTGTGGAAGCAGTGGTGTCCAGAGCCCTTTGACAAGCAGCGGGTGTCCTGGAGTTATCAGGAGCTCTAGGGGAGATTGAACTTAGAGTCATGCCCCAGTCCTTCATACCTTTCTGTGCTTACCGTTGCACCAAAGGCACTTGAGTTCATCTCCCCTGACCTACCTCTCCCTGTCTTTCTCTAATGGCAAATGTCTACTTGGTTCTGCTCTTATTTTTCTCCGTTGAGCCTGTGCATCTTAGTTCTGCTAACTCAGAAATCTTCATGAGAAACACCAGCAACATTTCCTCCCCCTTTCCCTTGTGCGGAAGATGGCACCAGAGGACCTGCTTACGAGAAACTCAGGCAGCACCTTGCCCCTTTCTGCAGACTCCAGTGCTGAAGTGCAAGGGAGGTGTGGGGGAGTCCATGTGATTCAGAGTCTTTCCAACTTGGACGAAATTGCTATGAATGTTGGAAATAGAACCAGTCCTACAATATTTACCCCTGCCTGCCTTGCAAAGCAAGTTGTCTTCCAAATAATCCAGAGCTGGGAATTGCTTTAAAATGGTGACATTACTTTGACTACTTTTACTCTCTCTAGCCATTTTTAACCTAACTTTGCAACTTTGCACTGGTATTGTTAACATGATTTTTTGCTACTGTGTTGTCTTCTCTAAAATGGGGCCCAGCTGGTGGTGTGGTGGTTAAGACAGTTGGATACCACATGGCCTACAATGAGGTTCAGATCCTGGACTCAGTGGCTTAAAAAACACCCTGGACACACGGTGCATGCATGCCCAAATGTCCTGTCAGAACAATGGCAGAGAAGGGATTGTAGTGTGGCCATTCCCCCTGGAAGTGCTCTTTCACTTTCTCTTTCTCACTCTCATTCTCTCTCTCTCTCTCCTGTGAGCGCAAGCATTCTATCAAAATAACAAAGCAAAACAAAACCTCTCCAAGAGGAACCAATTAATGGTGTAATGGTTACATTGCTGGACTCCACACAGTTGACCATGGATCGAGTTCTTGACCAAGTGACTTAAAACTCATGCTGGGCACATATGTACCCATGCCCAAAATCCTGAGAGGAGAATGGAGGGGAAGGGATTGTGACATAGCCATTCCCCTGAGGGGGGCATGGATTTCTCACTTTCTCTCTGTCTCTCCAGCAAGCTCACACTATAGCAAAAATCTCTGCGCAAAAAAAAAAAAAAAAAAAAAAAAAAAAAAAAAAAAAAAAAAAAAAAGAAAGAAAGAAAGAAAGAAACTCAAAGGAATAGTTACAATTGAACAGCCATTCATACTCACTTTTTTTTCCTCATGAGGAAAAGAAAATGTTTATCTTTTCTGCATGTGCAAGATTTAACATTCTCTCAAACCAAGTGTTTCAGGACTCAGACAAAAGGGATACCTACTATTAAAGTTACATAGGTCCATAGATAATTCTCAGCTGTTCAAACAAATAAATTCAGCACCACAGGCCACTTCTCCCCAGCTTTGTGTCCATAGCACCCTGTGGTGCGATCAAGCCATTCACCCCTTTTAATCGAGCTGACCTGGCCTTTTTCTGCCTGTGCCTTTTGTTGCCTTGTTAGGGCCACAGTTAACAATTAACACTGTAATAAAAATGGATGTTGGCTACAGAACCAGATCCATTACCCAGAGAGGGACTTAAGCTAGCACTCGTAGGTGCTGTGTCAGGCTAGCTTGGGGGACTCAGATTGCTCAGGATTGCAAAAAGTGGCAGGGAGGATGGCAAAGCAGAGTGCACAATGGCATTTGTAGCTATTGTATGTCTCACAAAGAATTCTCTCTGGTCAGTCAAGAGGTCCAGGAAATCATTCGCTCCGTTTTCTAAGAGCAGCAGAGTGTGTGGCATGACGTAGGCATCTTGAGCTGTTGTGGGTTAGTCCTTCATTCACAGAAGGGAGGCCAGGGAAGCCCAGGAAACCAGACCTGCTTCAGGACTGGTGCAAGGTGCCTTCTCCCCACTGCCAGGAGCAGCACTCTCCCTGTGGAACAGAACCACCAAGCCACAGAATCCTCTGCTCACTAAGCTATTCTGGTCGCTTTGAGTTAGCTCTCTCTTCACTGTTCCTCCTGAGAAAGGTTTTTCCACCCCCACACACTTCAGAACTTCTGTTCACTTTCAAGTTTCTTTTTTTTTGTTCTTTTGTTAAGATCATTTCTCTTCAAGTCTTTCAAAGCTTCTTTGAGGATTCTCGGAGATACAAAGCTCTGCTTTTGGATTGTATTCCTGGTTATTTCAAGGAGGTAGCTGAGAATCAGATCTGTGCATGCCTGTGTGCTCACGGCCCCCTGCGTCTGGAGTATGTGGGCGCTGTGTGTAAGGGCATGACTGATTGATCCAGGGCAGATAACCCGTGGGGTCTAAGGCAAGATCGGTTTTCATTCTTGCACTGCACTTGTTTGTCTCTGTAACCTTATGGAAGTTATATCAACCAGTCTTCTCTCTGAGATCAAGAAAATATATTGCTCACCTGGTTTCATTTTTTTTTCCTAGGTAAAAGGACTGCACAGCTTATTGTTGAGGTTATTATATTTCCTGATCTTTCCAGGCTCCAAGTGTAGGCACACTTCTTTTAAACATACCTCCATATACCTAAATGGGGATGTAGGACAGTAGCCAGAGCCCGATCTTACAACCTCCGTCCTACCACTGACGGGTGGTGCACCCATCTCCTCCTCCGATGTGGATAACGTGATACTCTCCACTTCACAGGGTTAGAAGGAGACTTCCTGAGGAAATCTTGGAATGGCCTGAACAGAGCCTGGCATCTTTGTGTCCCTTCACAGATATGAAGGACAATGTCCTTGCTCTACAGGCAACTTTGACCCAGGCTCACAAGCTTTGTTAGTTCTTCCAACACTAAGGTGTTTCTCCTGCTTCAGGACACCAAGGTCTTTCAACATGCTGTTTTCTCTGTGCAGTATGGTCCTTTCCATTCCCCACATTCTGCCCCAGCACTATCTCTTGTTCAGCTTTTTCTCATTCTTCAGGACTTACCCACAGGAAGGACTTTCAGGATCATTGAATCAAAGCTATGTTTGCCCTCCTGTTATTAGCAGATCTCAATATCTTGTTTGTTGTTTACAGTGCTTACTAGAGTTGGAAATGATTGCTCATCTCTTTAAATGGGCATGGTCATTCCCAACAGACTGTGATAGTCTTCTGAGCAGTGATGAGCTCAGACTACTGACTATTGAATTATCTTCCCCAATTCATTCATTTAACTTAAACTAAATCAGGGTTTACTGATAATGTACTTGTCTAGACACTACCACTGTCTTCTTGGCATCTATAGTTTAGTTGGAGACATTTTAAAACATATATTATATCGGGAAAATATTTAATATGCTGGATATTGATAAGTTCAAAATAGAACAATAACGCAAGAAGAAAGGATAGGGAATGTTGGGATAGCAGTTGCAATTTGAGAGGGTCACCAAGGCAAGTCTCACTGTGGACAGGAACAGGCAGAGAACAAGAAGTAGAGAAAACAGAAAGACCAAACAACCCAAGGTGGGAGCTCACTTGGTGTTTTTGAAGAATAGGAAGTGATTCCTTAAGGTGGAATGGAGCAAATCATGGGTCACTGAAAAGACATGGATCCAAGATATACCTGTTGGGAGGAGCTGGGCTTCTGTTCTGTGTGGACTGAGGAGCTTTGGAGGAGGAAAGGAGTGCATGCTTTGGGTTTCAACAGCATCATTCTTCC
>NW_006159513.1:1348249-1368508 GCF_000334495.1 Tupaia belangeri chinensis
TCCTGCTGAGTTGAGAGTAGCTTGACCAAGGACAAGGCAGAAACATAGAAATCAATTAGGAAACTACTCAACCATCCAGAGGTAATGGGAACTTTGTGAGTACTTGTTAATAGATAAATATACTTGTGCACGTTCTAAAGAGACTATGAGTCTCTAGGTGATTAGTACAGGTGTTGGCAAACCCGGGTTCTAGAACCTGAGCTGCTAATATGTTCCTATGTTCCTTTGTATTCAGGTAACGATGTATGTACTATCCCCATCTACCTCCAAGGTGCCAAAAGAGGGAATGTTGGTTATGATGGATGTAGCCAGAGAGAGTTATGATACAAGACATTCTGCCAGCGTTGCTCTAAAGCAATGCCTTGCTTTTGATCTGTGAAACAGGCATTTCTTTCTCCTTTATCACTTACCAGAAAAATGAGCATCATTTATAATACAGAGGGGAAAAAAAGGAGACCAAAAGAGGTGGGAAAAAAAGAGCAAGAACGTGCCTTCAGCATACAGAGTCTCAGCAAGAGCCATTGGTCAATGAGGTTCTGACTCAAATAAATTATCTTTTTACTTTCTTATCCTTGAACCCAAGGAAAAATCTCCTAAGGTTTTCACCACTTATAAATGGCTTTTCCTAACTTCGTAAGAATTTCCTAAATATTTAACTACCAGCATAGTAACTTTAATCAGTAACAGCATGTTCAAGAATAACTAGGTCTTTGAAATTTCTGGACCATAAATCCACTTAAAAACAAATACTAATGAATGAAGACCTAAGACTGTGTTTAGACAAGAATGTTTCTAGACAACTGATGTGATGCAAAATGTTCTTTGGAGTTTAATAAAATGTAAGCACTAGATACATGAGGTTATCCAAAAATGAAAGAAAAAGTAAAACTGTTGGAGAAAGGATAACTAAGTACTATTTTTAAATTGGTGGCACTAGATCTGCGATGCAGTAGTAAATGTGGCCAGTTCATTGTCCACAGCTTTCTCACCTCCAGATTTAGGAGAACATCTGTAGGGAGATGAGGGGGGAGGGAAAGAAAAAAAGAGAAGAAAGAATGCAAAGTAGATGTGCATTGATTGCCAAAGAGTGACTTCAATCTAATCTCTGCTCCTGTTTTTTCATAGCTCAGAAATTTTATCTTTGGATTAGAGTGAATATTTCTGGGCTAAAAAATACATTTTTAAAGTCAAAAATTAGATTTGCAAAAGTTGTTACCGCCAGCATCAAGAAAAAAAAATATGAAAGGTAAAATTGAGTCATTAAGCCCTGAATATCAGGGGAAAAAAATCCTTTTTTTTTTTTTTGTAAATGCCTTTCTATTTAAAGATTGAACATGGCAAATGTGATGCTTCAGTAGCATAGTGTGTCATGAAAATAGCCAATCTTTCCACAATAATCAGGAAATTTTTATTAATCCAGGCTTCCTCAACAGACTGGGAAACATTTCCTGAAGCTTTTCTGTTTCCATTTCTTTTCCATCGGCTTTGGTACCAATTTTCTAGAAGATGGTGATAGGTTGTAAGAATGCTCTCTGTGGGAATGATTGAGCACTACTCCAATGCTGATGATGTTTCTGCCAAGCTGCCATATGTCTTAAGTTTTCCAAATAGACATATAAAACATAATATATAGTTCTGTTGTTTCTTCCCAAAGCCTGCACTTGCAGGATATTTCTGGTGATACGCATCATGGGTCAGTACTCAATAACACCCAGACTACTGTAAGGTGTTTAAAGATATGAAACAGTAGGGAAGTGTAGAGAAAATCAAGCTTTAAAGGAGGATTATAAAAGAACAGGAGGAGAGAGAAATAGACATGAGAGCAGTGAGAATGGATGGTGAGTGAGAAGGAAGATGAGGAAAGTAATACAGAGTATTTTTTTCATTTGATTGTTTTAATCCTTCAACATTTTTTCTGAAAGTATCAGTATACTGGGTCAAATACTGAGCTCTTTCTTCTCCCCAAAAAAATCAAACAAAAAAATATAAGTAAGTGATACAATAAAGGAGAAGAAGGGTTTTAGAGAAACAAAAGGCAGGGATAAGACAAAATAGAAGTATGTAAGCTAACAAAATTGAAAGATGCAGGCAACTTGATAGAGAGGGAAGTACAGTAAGAAGGACTGGGAGGCAAGGGAAGAGGGAGAGGGAGCTCTAACAGAAGCAGCTGATAAAATAATACAACAGGGACAGAGGTACTAAGACAGCTGGGAACAGCTTGACAAAGGTCACAGATGCCCTCTGGGCTCCCAGATACACACGAGCTGCAGTGGACTGTCAGGCAGATAAACAAGGGAGCATGGGATGGAATGCAATTTACAATGCGCTTGTCATCTGGGAAGGGAGCAGAGATGAATCGCGGATCCCTCTCAGGTTGTCAAGACTTAGAGGGAGACACGCCTGGTCCTCATTAGCAAGCAGCAAATGGAAAAGGATACCACCATTATCAGGATTCCTGAGGGGGTCTGAGCCCAGGCCGCATTGCCTCTGGGCTAGCGTGAGGGCCTGTATTTTCTCCCCAGTGGAGTCTGTGTACTGGGTTCTGGTTCACAGGGAAGCAACATTCTTTGAAAAGTGAAGAATTTCTAAGCTAAAATAGTTGGTGTTTTAGGTTATAATACACACACACACACACACACACACACACACACACACACGAGTTATCGGACAGAGTGGACTTTTTGACGGAGAGCTAACTCTATATGTAGAAAATTTTAGATCTATGGAAAAAATGAATGTAGTGAGCAAGATTATTTTAATTAGAATTTTTCCACAGTTTTGTTAGAAACAAACGTATTTAAGAGAAGTCTCCAGTAAGGGAAAATTGCACAGATGTGTGGAAACTAACAACAGAGAGTAACACTCAACAGGGCTAAATTGTTTTTGGTTTAGCGCACATACTCACTGCCTTTCTGATTCCATAGATTGTGGATACACCGTAATTCTCTTGAGAGAGAACTGTGAATTTCCCAGATAAGAGGCTGGTGAATCAGTGAGTGCCTCACCCAGCGCAGGCGGCTCTTTGAGTATGATTTAACATCGTATGTTTTAAGTGGGTCACATTTTTGGCAGTATGCCTGGTGTCAGGGCTGTAGCTCAGACCATCAGTATTTGATAGGATGACCATGTCCTGGTTAAAAGCCTGTGAAATACTTTCCATTGTCCTGAAAGGAATAATGGACCGGAAATAGATGTTAATTGTCCCTCAAAGGTAATGCTTTTGAATTTCTCACAATCAGAGTAACCGAATAACCCATCATCTGTGTAGAACTATGACAAAATTGATTTCCAGGGATGGCGCTATCTTTTGTTAGAAACGGAAGCTGTTGAGTAGCTGGTCAGATTGTGGGGTTTGAGACAAAGTTTAAGCAGAATCCAGAATGTGTGTCTGACTTCATGTTCTATTCAAGTAATGACCTGTATACTTAAAAATACGTATGTTCCCTAAACAGCAGTGACAAGCTGGAGACTATGAGCCACGAGGTGTAGCAGTTACCAGATCCGTCCCCCCATAAGCAGTGGGAGCGATGGGACAGCAGACATTGGCATTTTTGTGGCACGCTGCCATTCTGCTTGTTGTTTACCCTGTTCAATATTATCTTTGAGCTATCTTGGGTCATCGATGGCACAGTATATTGAACTAAGAAGAATCAAATTACTCCCTGTTTTTCCTTTGTAAGAATGACCATATTTTAGTAGCACTTTGTGCTTAATGAAATGTCTAACTGTGCATGCATGTATGTGTGCATGCGTGTACACTCACACACGTGCACACTAAATGCAGGTACCAGTGTAGTAAAATGGATATTCGTAGAACATAAACATATTCTCTTTTAAGCATTGCTGTTATAAGGTTAGAGAAAGACAAAGAGAAAAAGATAGAGGAAGAGAGAAAGAGAAGAGAGAGAAAAGAAAGAAAATGGGAGTCTTTTGCTTAATTATCTGCAGAATGGAAAAAAAAATTGTAGGTTTCATGCAAGATAGTGTCTATACCTACAGGACATTAGACATCTTAAGAAAATTGGAAAATATTCTGAAAATGGTTTAAACATAATACATAGGATAGATACTTCTAGATACACACTTGTTTTCATATATAATTGGCTTTAAATTAATTGATAAGTGTCATTCTTGGGTCATAATTATGTATGTGTAAAGTACAACCAAAATTTTCCTACTTTTAGGGCTGCTTAGATATTGTTAAAAGTCAAATGGGCATTCCAGAATCATCTACTTTTAAGGCTTTGTAAAATAAGTGGGATAGAACTGGAATGACTGTGCTGGAATGACTCCCTCTTCCTTTGAATCTTGCTCATTTGCTGGAGTGAGACAGACTGTGCTATACTTTTCTAGAAGAGTAGAAACTGACACATTGCCCTTATCTCTGGTGCATCTAAGATGACTACCATGTAACAACTCATTCAACATCTCAATCCTGCAGATTAAGTGATATACACATCAGCTCAGCCTGCCTTTTGTCCTCTCAGTTTCTGAATGAGTTCTATGAATTCTGCTGCAGAAATGGGGCACAATCTCTGCAGAGGTGAGCTTGAGTTTTCTCTTTTCCTTTGACTTTGGAACATTCAAGTTGCAAGTCCTTGTTGTTTTTGTAAAAAAACTTACAAGTTAATGGAGGTATAGGAAAGGGAATAAGTGTGGAAAATAAAAATATATCTATATCTTTAGATAGGAAGAAAAGAAGAGGTGTTTTTTGTTTGTTTGTTTCTTTTTCTGTAACAGCAAGCAGCAACATAGAAAAACTGGAAAAAGCTGAAACTACAATAGGAAAGAACAGGTCAACAAGGCTGTTAAAAAAATAGAGAGAAATGGGTAGAGAAGAGGGGAAAAATATAGGAAGACAAGCAAAGTATAATAAGTACATGGAGATGAGTGAATGAGCCTGGAAGAAAAACATAGAGGACAAGAGGTGAGTGGAAGAGGGAAAAGATGCTGAAAATCGTGGTCCTAAATATGATTGCATGAATTTTTCAAAGATCAGTTAAATGAAAGCTTGTCATTGGGGCACAATTAAAGTCAGCAGTAAGAAATGATATAATATAAAATAAACTAGGTTGGGGCCAGCAGGTGGTGTGACACTTAAGGTGCTAGACTCTCCACATGACAGACTGCAGTTAGAGTCTTAGACCTGGCGACTTGTTTTCATACTTTCTCTTTCTTTCTCTGCCTCGCTGTGGTCAAATTTTAAACATATATATGTGTGTGTGTGTGTGTGTGTGTGTGTGTATATATATATATATGTGTGTGTGTTTGTCTATGTGTGTGTATGCACATACATATATATGTATAAAACAACAAATAAGTAAATAATTCTTTAAAAATAAAATAATAAACTAGGTTAACTTACAAGGAGATGGAAACATGTGAAAATATCTGCAAATAAAAAATAAGCATGCAAGGTAAATTGACCTTCCACTAATCACATTGCTATTCCACTGCATCTTTAGATGGATTTATTTTTATATGCAGAATATATATTTTGACTTTTTGTACATTTAAATAAAATTTGGAGTAGAAAATAAGGAAAAAATGTTTAGAAACATCCATGTACCTTATGGAAATACCAATGTCAGCTCTTATTTAAATTATCACCAGTACATACTGTCTTCACAATTACTTTACCTATGATGACAGGCTACGAACTTCAATAAAGAAATGAGGAATACAGGTTTATTTATTCTACATTGCACATTTCTTTTATCTTATTTATTAATTTATTTAGAGATCTTTGCTATAGGACATGTGCATTTGCCAGAGAGACAAAGAGAGACAGAGAGAAAGTGAGAAATCACCCCCTCAGGGGGGGTTGGATACTCCACAATCCCTTCTCTAGTCTCCTCTTGGGATTTTGGGCACATACGAACATGCACCTGACATGAGTTTTAAGCCTCCGGGTTTGGGACTCAGACCGCGGTCAACTACATGGGAGTCCAGCATTGCAACCATTATGCCATCTACTGATCCTGACATATATTCTTTATATCTAAATAAGTATTTGGGAAAACCCACTCCTTGCTATTTTTTACTCATCACTCAGGCTTATCTTTCAGGGAATTGATGTAATGTAAACCAATCAAAACTTTCTTAATTTGGGAGAAGGAAATCTGGGAAGGGAAGGGGTTGCACTGTTTAGTGTTTAGGGGTTGCATTGTTATCCCAAAGTTTGTCTCCATCAGCACTATTCATTGGCTTTCCAGAGTCTTAGGAGCACACACCTGGTTTTGGGTCAGCAACAGAGGGACGCTAAGAGGTGACTATAATCCTTGTTGGTTCCTGATCTGAGGACTGCAATTCTATTCACTAACTAAACTGAGGAGCTGATGTGTGTTTGAGAGAGGGAGGAAAGACAGAGAGAAGGAGGGAGAAAAAAAGGGAGAGAGTGAGAGAGACCAGCTCTGAGTTATGAACTATTTTTTCATGGAATTCTGTCTTCTACTGGTCTTTCCAGCCAGGAGAGTTGTAACTGGACTGTCTGGAACTATCCCAGTCTTTCCCTTTTTCCCTTGAGGTATGACTTAAGGGAAGGCAGTATCTTGGGGATGAGTTCATGAGTTGGGAAGATAGGCACATTCCCTTTGTGAGTCGTTTGCAGTTAAAATGCTATTAAGTTACAGTATACTATTACAACCATTCATCTTCATGAAGAACTTTTCTTGGTAACCAAAACGTCTCACTAATATACAATACTCTGTTTCTTCTTGACACTATATAAAGATTCAATCTAGTATTTTATCTATGTGTATATTAGCCACACCCTCTCACTAATATTTTGTTCTTCCTACCAGGAAATTATGAGCATGTGTATGAGTGCGTGGGTTTGTGTAAATGATAAGGGTTTACTTGGATACATCACTCTGGAAGGAGCTCTAGAGTTTAGAGAATGCTAGTTTCTCAACGTAAATGTGTAGATATCGCTAAAAGAAAGTGAAAATCTTCAACCCTAGTGAGGAGCAGATACTACCTCTGTTGGTGTTGCATCTTTTTTTTTTAAAGTTTTTTTTTTAATTTATATATATATTTTATTATTCATACATTATATCACTATATATCATTTAGTTTGTGAAGAGACTTTACCCAGCATGATATACACCTCAGTCCAACCCAGTTGAGACCACCATACACATCCTCATCAACAGATACTAAACTGTATCTGTGTCCTGCAAGTGTCTTACCTCTTCATTCCCCTGCCCCCAAATTTCCTGCAGTCTTCCCCTCACACTCTCTTTCTACTTTGTCTCTAGTGTCCATTCCAGTTTTTAATACTTTAATGTTCTCCAGTCTTTCCTTCTCTACCATAGAGTGCAGACAGTTGGTATATGGTAAGAAGAGACACACAATGTCTCTCTTTCATGTCACATCTTACAAAAAGGTCTGACTCTGTTTATAAAATGGCAGCTCTTGATGTTGATAATAGCTACACGTGCCCTACAGAAGAGTTTTGTGTGCTGAAAAGAAAATTTCCAGATCTTTGGATAGACCTCAGGCCATGCCCTTTTGCAGGCAGCCTCTGATTGGTTTTTTCCCACTACATCCCTGCATCAGGGGCTCCCTCACGTCCAACATTGTCAACTTGGTTATAGTGGTAAGGAATGGGCACAGGAACCCAGAAGTTGGATATATAGACTCCTGACTCTCACTGCATTTAAAAAACAGGTATTCTAGGTCAGGCATCATATCCTTTGAAAGAAAAGGAAGAAGAGAACACATTAGTATTTTTTAGATGAGTATGCTTGTTTTAAATGGATATTGCATTGAGGAACTATAAACCAATTAAACTTTTGAAGAACATTGCAGAAATAGAAGAATGAGAATTAACCTGTAGTGAAAGAGAAAAAAGCTTGATTCAGTCAGCAAAAACATAGAAAAGAAACTTCCAAAGACTGTCAAGAGAGAAGACTCAAAATTATAGTTGGGCTACAAGGCTGCATGCAGTAGGCTTGGTTCAGAATGAAAATGACCTTAATGCAAATTTGTAAACAGTTCTTAATAAAATTGGATCTAATTTTTAAAAGAACTAGTCTATAAACATATCTCTTGTCAGAAAGTATACAAATCAGAAACTGGATTGGGAAGAATTCTTCTAGATTGTGTGTTGTAATAACCCAACCCTGTCATCCACCTCCCCAAAATCATGCAATATTTTCTTCAGGGTTGTGTGAAATGGATTTTGTGGAACTTGAGTACTAATCAGTAGATATTCTACTTACTGTGTGACCCTGTATAAACCTCAATAATTTGTCTTGGGACCAGCCCATAGTGTAATGGTACATTGCTGGACTCCCATGTTGTTGACTGTGGTTCAAATCCCAGACCTAATGGCTTAAAACTCACTCTGGGCATGTTTGTGTGCATGCGTGCCCAAGATCCTGAGAGGAGAATGGAGGAGAAGGGATTGTGGGGTGACCATTTCCTCCTGGGCGGTTGGGGAGGTGATGACTCCTCACTTTCTGTCTCTCTGTCTCTCCACCAAACACATGCGTTCTACAGCAAAAATCTCTCTCTCTCAAAAAAGAAAGAAAAGAAGAAAGAAACCTCAGTTTGTCTCATTCTCACTGCTGAAAAAGATTGTGATAGATGGCAGTGCTGCTCATCTGACAGAGATGACTTGAGAACTAGATGCATAATAATATGGTCTAAATTCTAAGGTGTGAAATAATGATGCAAAGCATAGAAAGCCTTCAGAAATAGGCACCATATAAAGTTCATATAGGATTGCAAGCTTGTCTTTTCCCTTGTTCCGTAATTTATTCTTTAGCCTTTCTTGTATTATAGAAGTTTATGGGACCAGCAGTTAGCGTAATGGCTATGTCACTGGACTCCCACATAGTCGACTGTAGTTCGAGTCCCGGACCTGGTGGCTTAAACTCACGCCGGGCGCGTGTGCCTGAGTGCCCAAGATCCCGAGAGGAGAATGGAGGAGAAGGGACTGTGGCGTGGCCATCCCCCCTGTGGGGTGATTTCTAGTTTTCTGTCTCTCTGTCTCTCTCTGTCTCTCTGGCAAGCGCATGCGCCCTATAGCAAAAACCTCTCAAAAAAAAAAAAGTTTATGAAGTGTTTAGATGATATATAATTTGATTGAGAAAGGTTATAGAAAAGAAAGATAATTCATTTTAAACATAAATAACCCACAAGCCTTTTTATTTTCCTCTTAGTATGCTGCAAGAAAGAAAAGTGATCCTTCCCGGATATATAGCATTGGACTTAAAAGTCAATGGGTGTGGTTCACAGGGATAAGAAGCCAATTGATATTTTTATAATTTATGTATTAATTTGAAAAATATTTTCCATTATTTTATCACGAGTAATCTCAAATTAATTGCTGTCTTATCATTATCAGGAAAAATAAAAGGCTGAATTTAGTCTCCTGTGAAGGTGAAATGGAAGAGATGGTTGCCCTAGATTGGCCTTTTATGAAATGTTAAGGGATGAGCCTTAATAAGACAGAGTGAAGGAGGCAGTGAGCAGATCTTGCCTCCTCCCCAAGGGCGTATTCCACCCTTACGACTCTCCTTCTCAGCTTCCAATATGCAGAGCTGGAGCGAAATGGCCTCAGTGTGGTCTGAACTTGGAACTTTTTCTAATTAAATTTTGAAGTGTTTAGTGTGTTTTCATTTTGGTTTTCTAATTTGATAGGTCTCATTTGTGTCATTACTATGGATTTCTTAAACCCTTGCTTCGGTTATTAATTTCTCAATTGTCCCAGGCCAAGTCGTTACACTCTGGTGTACACATAGCAGAGAGGAGAACTGGAGAAATTATCTAGGGAACTGAAGTCCAAAGCAGGAGTGTCTAAAATACTTCTGTTTCTTAAATTGCTTGAGTGGTACATTGATCCTCTACTTGCTTTTTTTTCTAATTGACAGAGGGCATTTGCACTCACCAAAGAGAGAGAGAGAGAGAGGGCATTTGCATTCACCAAAGAAAGAGAGATGAGAGAGAAGGCCCTCTCCAGGAGGGCAGTGTGATGAAGCAACCCATCTCCTTCATGTTTTCCATCATGTCAGAATTTGGGGCACATGCAGATGCACACCCGTTGTCTTTCTCAAGTTTCTAGGACTGGGATTCAAACTGCATTCAGTTCTGTGGAGTTTGATTCCCTTAACCACTAGGCCATGGTGCTGGCCTGACTGTCTGCTTCTCTGAAGGCAGGAATCCTTGACTTGGTAACGGACTCTTATTCTAAAGATCTGGGGGAAATCTGAGCATGAGGAATTTACCATTTCAAAGTTGATTAATTTTTACAATCAGAAAATGCCCTCTCATGCCAGGAAGGCTAGTCACTTTTGGTGAGCATTTCCGTCAATTCTGAAAGACATTGTCACTGGCACCTTTCTTCTATTCAGCTCCTCAGAATAATGCAACAGAGAATTGGGGAAGGAGAGTTTCCCTTCTAATCTAATCCTCAGAGGAGTCCCTTCATAATGGATGACAGGCAGGATCCCAGATCTCTGGGACAGAAAATTGGGCTGAATGTTACTTGTATGTAAGTCTTGGAAACATTCGGATTAGGTTTCCTGGCTACTCTGAGGGGAGAGCTAAGTGGATACTGCAGCAGGACAGCAGCAGAAGCCTGAGAAACTGAACAAACTTTTATTTAATTGTGTCTTTGGGTCAATGCATTCTTGGTGCCAGGATCACGCTACCTATGGATCCTTTGATGGGAAGAACATGCCTGATCTTTCTTTGAGGAAATGAGGACTTCCCCAAGTGACTTCTATGAGTGAAGGCCATCCTGTTCTGCAGTGCCCAGATGGGACACTAGTCCAGAATGGAGGCTCTTGGCACTGCTGGGAGGAGGGGTGACAATGGGTCTGGGACAATGTGGCTCCTGAAGAGTAACTTTCTTGAGTAAACTAAGCCTCAGAAAGTGACTTCAAGATCCAGAAAAAAAGACTCTTTGGAAATCACATATCAAATGACCTTATCTAGGAGCGGGAATAAGAGGGAAGGAGCAGGAATAAGTGGGATAAGAACTGAGGACTCAAGCTGATACATAAGTATGTCACTGTGTAGCAGCTGATAATCATTGGAGGGCCTTGGTTTGCATACATTATACTATAATTTGATAATTACTAAACTTGTATACACCACCTTATTACTCTTGTTAAGTCTACAGAATGATAAAGTATTATTTATATATCATACATAAATGCCATATAATAAGAAACATTAAATGATTAGTCAGTTTCATCCAGAGATTTAGAAGAAAATTCTGCATTAACAATTGTTTATGTACTACTTTAATAAAGTTATTCTTTCCATACTTTATTAACTTCCATTATTTTTTTCTGAAAATGGTCAAGCTTCTTTTATATAATTTCAATGTTATATGGTGTTAGTACTTTAAATGGCTACATTGCTAACAATCCCTCTACTCTCAATGCAACTAGCCTAGGTCAAAAGACAATTAAGATTAGTCAATGGTAAGTTGGCAGAGCCCAAAAGGCTCTCTCCTGAGTATGAGAAAGTTAATTGGATAATACCACCGTATTTATCAGAGGCTTACAGCACAAAATACACAGCACATTTGCACATAGGGAGCTTTTCAATTTCTCTTCCTCCATGCTTGCTTTAGAAATTCAATCCAAAAAGATTGGATGGTTTTAGGCATTATCAAGTTCCTGTAATTGCCCTCAGGCACTATGCTGGATGCTTGGATACAAAGATGATTAAGACACATAATCTACCTCTTATCAAGAAAAACAGACATGAGAAGCATTACAGTGGTGGGTAGCAAGAGTCATTCATAGAGGAGGCTCAAATGCAAGGGTAGCCCAGCATAGAGATACACTTTCAAATCTAAAGTCTGAGGTAGAAGAAGTAGAAGGAGGAGTAAGGGAGGACTTTAAAACAGATGAGAGTCTTCTCAAATATTAGGTGACTGATTGCCAATTGTGGAGTTGCAAATGGGGGGTGAGAACATGGAACAGGAAATGTAGAATATTTATTCAAGTATCTCCATGAGAGGAAGAAAGAAGATAGAAGAAGGTGAAAAGGAAGGTAGATTCTTCTCCAAGAAAGAATATTCCATTTTTTTTTTTGAGAGAGATATTTTTGGTATAAGGTGTGTGCACTTGCTGGAAAGACAGAGACAGAAAGTGAGAAATCACCCCCCAGGGGGGTTGGCTGTGCTGCAATCCCTTCTCCTCCATTTTCCTCTTCAGATTTTGGACATGTGTTTATACACATCTGAAATGAATATAAGTCACTGGGTCTAGGACTTGAAACACAGTCGGCTACGTGGGAGTCCAGTGACATAACCATTATACCATCTGTTGGTCCAAGAAAGAATGTTCTTGAGTATACTTGTATTCTGAGAGGATGAATCAATAGAGGTAGAAGAGCAGAAGAAAACAGTTGGTGCAAAATGACTTGGGCATGTTGGAAATGGAAGATTTCAATACAGAAGGGCAGATTAGCCTTTGACAGGACTGACAACCAAATTCCTGAGGCCAAATCAATTGCAAACCTGTTGACACATATTTGCCACCTCTTTGTAGCTACAACTTGGACTTCCAGTATTGTTTTTAATGTAACCTAATGACGGAGTCTGTAACAAGGCCCTGCATTGGCTGCTACAACTGAGTCTACCGAATGTCAATTTCACTGCCAGAATAAAGAAAGTGATCACTGTTGACTGCAGATGCAGGTTTATTGATATTCTCGGAGAATGTTCATGGCAGCACCACAGTCTGTAAAGTTCCATATTAGGTGCTTAAAAATAAGTTCACAGAAGAAAAATAAACTCCCTCACGATATCATCCCAGAAATCACAGGCAATTATTGGATACACAAAACAAAAAGGAAGTTGAACCTGAGAAGAAGACAGATATATACCTTTCAAAGAAGGGGAATGTGATAGTGTGGAGAATGCTATGCCCTAGCTGTGAAATGTATTCTAAGAAAAATACCTGAATTTATTCAAACTCAGAGTGCATAGTTTATTTTACAAAATGCCAGTTGGCTAGATGAGGAGAGTCGATATAATTTCCTTTAAAACAGCATGAGCCATATGAGACCTCGATTACAAACTATCTAAAACTGTCATTTTTTGGTTTGGAAAATTAACCCTGTGTGGGTCAGGCACTGGGTTAATCTTCAGGGGCAAGTGCAAGTTCTACAAGAAATTTCCAGCGTGGCATCGGTTTCCCGAACAGAATAATAGGATATCATGAAATATTGCTGGACTATAAAATGCTGATAAATCCTTGATCACAAAAGATGTTTCATGGTCCAGTGCAATATTCCATAAGGAATTGATTTAAATAAATGATTTAATTTGCGACAGAATTTTTCAAAGCCTTTACAATGAAATTTGTCATAGTAAGTCATCAAGAGAAGGATTTCTTTCACAATAGACATCTAAATTTCTTAAACATAGCAGTTTTGTTTCTTTTTCCCATATAGATCCCAAGCAGCATCTTGTAAAATACTTTCCTGAAATGTAGGAAACCTTGCCTATGTTACCCTTGCCTTTATATGGATTGCCAGTTTACCTTACATAGGGGCATAGGGGTGTGGTTTCTTTTTTTCTTTTTTGAGAGGTGGTTTTTTTTTTGTTTGTTTGTTTGTTTGCTATAGGGTGTATGTGCTCACTAGAAAGACAGAGAGAGACAGGGAGACAGAGAGACAGAGAGACAGAAAGTGAGAACTCACTGCCCCCAAGGGAGGATGGCTACGCCACAGTCGACCATGTGGGAGTCCAGCGACATAGCCATTATGCTAACTGCTGGTCCCTCCTTGCCTTTTCGATTAGGGACTACAGGAAATCTGCAAGTGAGTAAAGACAATTGAAGTTGAAAGCAAAGTTAGCCATACTGAACAGCAAACTAGTAGAAATCTCAGACTGTAAGGCAACCGGCTACCAGGTCTCTTCATCTCCTCCTTCAGGCCAATGTCCTGAAGAGACTAATACCTCATGCAGGGTCTTGTTCTCATTCAACTTCCTTCTTCTTCCAAAATAAACCCACTTGAAAATGGGAAGACCTAGCTTCCAAGCAGAGTTCGGTAAATGGATTTTTACGAGAAAGTATTCATAACCTAGAAAACATCCTTTTTCTATTTCTGAAGTTGAAGTTTTTATGTTTACCAAAGCAATTAAACTTAAAAAATAAAATGGTAAATTCTACACATTAATCAATTTAAGTGCGATCCAAAATATTAAAGTTTGTCTCTGATTTTTTTATCTTTTTTCTTCCAAACAGTGTATGTCCATTAAAACTTGGAAATTGTACTACCAGAACAAACCAATGGCCCACTTAGTCTAGACTCCTGTCTCTAACAGTATTTAATAGTAAATGCTTCATTAGAAGATGGAAGCATTTGATAATGCCATCTATGAAGTAGAAAAATCTACCTCCTGCAGAATGAATTATTACAGATAGCAATCAAGTGTGGAATGAATCTGATTTTAGGCTGGTAGCACCAAGTCTTTAATCAATACCCTACAGTATTATTTTGAAATGTGTTTGTGTACTAGTCAGTAGAGAACCAGTAGTGTAGACCTTATCCTGAAAGGAACCATGCTATCAATCAAAAGCTATGTGATGTAAATACACTGATTTTTAGAAAATTTCCTTTTTCCTTTTGGACTTTGGTGATGGGTTCTCTGTTTTACTCATTTTTGCAATTTCTTCTCCTGACACAGTTCCATAGAAATAGAATGTGTTTGTAGAATTGCATCAGATGTGATTTACTCTTCAATGCAGAGAAATATCCTCTGATCCAGCACTTCATGTTACATTAGCTAGTGTGAGTATATATAAGTATGTATGCAGTCAATATTAAATGTGCATATATATAAATTTTTATATACCTAAAAATGTATATATACTTTTTGGTAGGTTCACCATCAGCCTTAAGCTTGAAGTTCTCTATTTCTATAACTTCATTATGAGTTGAGAGATCTGAGAACACAAGGAAGGAGAAGGGAAAGTTATCTCAATCCATATGCATATAGTTTAGGTCATGATAGAGTGCTTTGATTCCCATCCTGAAATGTGTTCACATTATTATCCATCCCCGGGAGCAGACAATTCAATTAATTCAAAGCCTATGCATTGGGTCTGACAGACCCAATGGTCTTTTGGGGGATATATGTTGAAAATGTCAACTCTGTAATATGGTAAAACTTGATTTCTCTCTATTAAAGACACCACAAACCGTTTATTGATTTTTTAAAAAAGAGAAGTAAGAAGAAGCGTGTACCAATTGAATAGGAAGTCAGACAATCCAATTACAGTTATGAAAGTGAAGCATTGGGGCTGACAGGCCTACTGATTGCAAACGACTGTCAGAAAATTCAAGAGAATAGTTACCCATCCACAGATACACACACCTGAGGACGTGCCTCCTGGGGCAATGAAGCAGCTAAAACAAATAATCATGGAAGGCCAAAGGCCAACATTTTATTACCTGTTTATTATAGCTGTATTGAACTGTAATATATATTTGAAAGTTCACCAGTAGTCAGTGGCCTCTGAGGGAATTTGGTTTCAATTATCCAGTACCATTCAATGATCTGACCATCAGAAATCTGTACATAAAATAAAATTATTATTTATTGTGCTTGATAAAAACTGACCTCTTCTAGCTCAGCAGTAGTCTTCACTATGTGGCTTAAATTTTATCCATCATCATCCAATATTTATTGATTGTTCATTTGATTCATAGTGTCATATAAAGATGCTTCAATAAAAGCTTGTTGAAATGAATCACAGAAAGGTTTGATCCTTAGATACCAAGAAGAGTAGGAATTCTGTCAAGAATATAACCTAGTAGTAATCAAATTTCTGAAAGCCACATAAAGGGCCTTCAAAAAGTTCATGAAGGGGCCAGCAGATAGCACAATGTTTAAGGCTTTGGACTCCCATGTGGCCAACCATGGTTCAAGTCCTGGATCTGGCGGTTGAAACTCACACTGGGCACGTGTGCATGCATGCCCAAAATCCCAGGAAGAGAATGGTGGATACGGGATTATGGTGTGGCCATACCTCCCTCTCAGGGAGTGATTTCTCGCTTTCTGTCTCTATGTCTCTCTCTGTCTATCTGGCAAGCGCACGTGCCCTATAGCGAAAACCTCTCAAAAAAAAAAAAAAAAAGGAATGCATGGGTTCTTTCTTTCCTTTTTCTTTTGCACCTAAATTAACTCATGCTTTATTTCATTTTTTATGAATACTTTGAAGTGTTTTCATATGTGACAATTTAACAACCCCCTATATTCTCTGAGAGTGATGGTGGGGAGTGGAGAACTCTTTGAATGACACCTCTTCTGGATAGTAGGAGAACATTCAAGAACGTGGCCTTATTGAAGCCATCCTTAGACAATGCGAGATTTTCTTTCTTAAAGCAGAATGCCTCTTTTCCCATAAATGGTGTGTTGGTAGCTGCTGTAGAATACAAGAGGAACCTCTTAGGCTTCTTACCCATTGGGTTGGTTGGACTCCATTTGCACAGTTAGACAAGCCTGTGTCATACCTTCAATCTCCCTGGGTGGTGAAAACTTATAAGAATCTTTGGTAAGAAATAGATATAAGTTTGGTTCCTAACCCATCCCAGTTCAGATCTGTTTTCCCATTAATACAGAGAATCTGTGGCTGCCATGGGACACAGACAGGGAAGAGAACCAGCTCAGGGTTCAGCAAGGTCCTTTAGATCCAGGAGTCCAGTGTCTCCATATTGAATTAAGTAGACCCTCTGCCTCCTAGCGATGGCTACCATCCCGGGATATTTTCACACTCTCCATCCGTTACTGTCCAAGGCACTGTGAAGTGTTCATTCTTTGAACTCAGTTCATAACATTGCTATAGTCATCACAGATACTGCAGGGAACTAGAAACAAAATCCATGCTTTTTCCATTTTGTGACCATGGTTCAGAGATACTTTATCTGATTATCCTACTATAACTTTTCCTTGACCTTTGTACCCATGGTAGCTGCCTAGCAGGATTTTACCTTTTGTTGGCATGCCATACCAATCACTAACACTTAGTTTTCATACCACTTAAGTTCAATGACAGAAATTCAGAATACATTTTTTTTTTCTAGAATGTAAAGGTTAAAACTGATTAACATCAGAAATTATGTCCATTGTAAATAATTCAACTGGAAAGGCTTAGATAGTAAAACAATGCAACCACAACTTAAGTTTCACTCAAAACACAAGAGAATTGCACAGAATACAAAAAAGAAAGAAACATAAGGAATTTTAATGACCCTTGTGATTGCCTAAAGATTTGTGTCTTCTTTAGCTTAGAATTGGGAAATAGTGAAAAGGTAATACGGAGAGAGCTTATTTAACCCCCCCTTCAGAGAGAAACAGTTTCCATAACAACTGCCGTTATTTCTTTATTCATGTTTCCATGTTATATTTCCCTGTTACTCTTACGACGTCCCTTGCCATGACAACAAATAATGTACAAAAGCCAGACTGACTTTGTTGGTAAGTCTCAGCATCTTTTGCTTTGCAAAAATGAAAGTGATGAAAGTGTTACTCTTTCGGACGATAAAAACATACAAATAATATTTGGCTATGTAGGATTCAATTAAATTCTAGAATATATTATTTTCTTCATATATATATATATATATGTAATGGCTATTATTGCTTACTCAGAAATGGTAAAAGTAAATAATACTTTATAAATTAAATATTTATCAGAAAAAAGAGCTCACTTTACGGCTTTTATTACTCAGTGCTGCACAGAAATATTTTTCATAATGGTTGCTGTCCCCACAGAATTCTATCTCTCATATTAGCAGAAGTAAGAAGAAACAAAATTATCCGATGTCGGATGATTTACAAAGTCTATCAGCACTCCTTAAAAATATATATTGTCACCCTTTTACATGAGAAAATAACCATGTAAACCATAACAAAAACTCTTTTAAAGATAACAATCAGAATTTGATTCTATTATAGTTGATTTGGTTACAAAGTCTAATTCACTCTAGATCACCTTGCTGAAAACCATGTAATTCTTCAGCTATTGTAACTCACACCCTTCTGGATATTTTGCTTTTTACAACTAGCTTAATTAAGTCATTAAAGTTTATGGTATTTTCACTTGTGAGTATTTGGAAACTATCATTTCTAAGGTGAAAGTTGGTATACAAATATCTTTGTCATTTGCCTCTTTTCTCAGCCTCCAAGTCAGAAAAAGCTGATGAATCAACAAACGGACATCAAAGATACCCATGTAAAATGACCCCGTTTAATGATGTTGCAGTATAGGTGGAAAAGCTTAGGCTGTAGACATAAGCACAAAGTGGAAAATGCTCATACATGAAATAGACTTCTGTTCAGATCATATCTATTTTGAAGATCAGTTTAACTCATTTGATAATAAATTTCTAAAGAAAAAAGTGGTGTCAAAGTTGAATCTCTAAGCATATGACACAAACAAGCTTGCAAATATGTGCTTCTCAATCCCTCTTGCTTAGCGTATCAGAAAGGAGAACACGTGACAAAGCCCAAAGAGATAGAAAATTTGACACAAAATTATAGGCAACCCACACATTTTGTCTAGGTACACTACTGTGTTGCTAACTGAAATACCTGTATCTATGATATTTATAAAAATAGAGGTCTTGGAGGCAGCAGTGGCATGGTTGTTAAAGCTCCTGGATCTACACATTGCTGACTGTACAGTTAGAGTCCTGGACCCAGCAGTCTGAAAAACAAGCTGGGAATGTGTGCTGCTGTGCCCAAAATCTGAAGAAAAGAGTGGAGGAGAAGGGACTCTGGGATGGTCATCTCCCCTGGGAGGGGTGCTTTCTCATGTTTTCTCTCTTTCTCTCTGTTTCCCTAACTTCTTTTCCTCACAAACCCACCAAGACTCCATCATAGGGACCCCGCCATTAGCCTCTCAATCACTAATCTACTCCCCAAAGCCCTTCCTTTCCACACAATAATTGCTTAACATTGCATCTTTTTTTTTTTTTGGAGAGGTTTTAGTAACATTGCATCCTTTTTTTTTGGAGAGGTTTTCGCTACAGGGCGCGGGCGCTCGCCAGACAGAGAGAGACATAGAGACAGAAAGCGAGAAATCACCCCCCAGGGGGGATGGTCATGCCGCAATCCCTTCTCCTCCATTCTCCCCTTGGGATCTTGGGCATGCACGCACACGCGCCTGGCATGAGTTTTAAGCCACCAGGTCCAGGACGCGAACCGCAGTCGACTATGTGGGAGTCCAGCGACGTAGCCATTATGCTAACTGCTGGTTCCCACATTGTATCTTCATAAAACCATTACAGTTGCTCCACATGTATTTTAAAAGGAAATATACAAACTGTGGTACACTTACAAAGCATTTCTATTTATCTGTTAGCCATTAATTTAGTTAGCTATCAGTCATCCAGTCTGTTAAGACTAGGAAAACAATTTTTTTTAATTGCTTTTTGCTCTTGAGGAGAATACATTGTTGTGAGAAGATAGTCATACAAATAGCCACAGGGACACTTCCTATGTGTGGATTACAATGGACCTTGAAAAGGTACAAAGGCTGCCTGGGTCCTCTCATGGTTTCACAGAAGCGTTGACTACTCCATGTAGAACATGCTCAGGAAATATGTGTAGAATGGATGATTGTGAGAAATAGGGTTACATCTGTGCACCGTCCCTGTTGTCCCTCCTCCAGAGACTTCATATCCTTTTTCAGAAATATATGAAGACCTGAAGATAATTGCTGATTGTAGTGGCACAATAACACTCAGGCCCTGGGGAACTGTGGCTAGAGTTCCAGAAATAAACCTGACTTCATACGTTTTTAACCTAGATTCTGGACACATAGGTGTTTTAACTTTGGCAAATCTCAAAATAGAAGAATTTAATAGTATATCCCTTTCTCTCTCTCTCTCTCTTTTTTTTATAAGAATTTTGCCACAGGGCAGGTGTGCTCATTGGAGAGAAATAGAGAAAAACAGGAAGAACAAAAGTGAGAAATCCCCCCCCTCCAGGGGAATGGCCACATTGCAATCCCTTCTCCTCTTTCTCTTCTAGGGATCCTGGGCATGCATATACACACGCCCCATGTGATTTTCAAGCTGCCACATACGAGACTTGAACTGAGGTTGGCCATGTGGGAGTCCAGCACCTGAACCACCATGCCACCTGCTGGCCTCTCTTCTTCATCAGGGCAATTAAACTTTCTCTTGAATGAATGTCCTGCAATGGTTTGACAAATTATTCTGCTTAGTGCTTTATTTTGCTGTATTTGTTGTGACATTCTCATTTCCTGCTGC
>NW_006159513.1:1368539-1380914 GCF_000334495.1 Tupaia belangeri chinensis
GTAAAAACAAACAAACCTTGTATTCATGAGGAAAAGAAAATGTAAATTTACACTTTTCTTTCGGTTGCTAAAAAACTTATTTTTAGGATATAGGTAAGCATGCTTACACATTTGTGGGAACAGTCTTTACAAATAAGATCCAATAGCAGATGGTGACTGCTGGACCAAGTCCGCACTGCCCTGCGATACGTGTGTCTGCAAGGTCATAAGAAAGTCAAACCTAATAATTATTTTGTTCAAGATAAAAACTAGTATGCTTTTTAAAGAAATTATTTTTATTCATGATACAGGAATAAAAAGATGGGAGACAATGAGAAAAGATAGAAAAGAAGAATAAAAGAAATTGCAAGATAAATATTTCAAACAAGACTCAGAAAATAATAAATGAAGTTTAGAACTGCCTACAAAAGAAAAAAAAATATTGCCTTCTAGGAGGCATCTTCTGAGAGCTCCACCTTCTTTAGATGGCATCAACAATATGGGAAAGGTGTGGAATAACTGTTCAGAAGTTACAAGCAGTTATAATTTAATCTACAAGCAGATTCCATTATGCTGCAAATAGTCCTACAGAATTCCTAAACTCTGAGAATGAGCCCAGGAATAGTCTTGCTTCTGGGAGAAGATTAGGGACATATATGTGGATAAGGAACTGGCAATCTGGACCAAAGAATTTGCTCCACATCCTGCCATGGTTGTGTCTCCAGAAGAAAGCAACATGCTTTAGAAGTGTACCCCGGCCCCAAGGCTACACTTTGCCTCAGCTCCAGCTCCATGTATAGAATGACAGTTAGAGAGATAGTGAAATGGGAAGAGCTTGAGGTTGCACTGGACGATACCAGATTGATCTGTGACATGTTACGCTTTAAGATGGCAGTGATTAACATTTTTAAGCGATTAAGTACAAGACAAGTGTGTGTGTTCATTTAGAGGGAGGGGAGAAAACAGAAAGTGTAGGATAAGATTAATGCGTCTAGAAGGAAGAAAACAATTTTTAACTGTTGTCACATGAATTTTCTTTAACCATCTAACATTTATATAAGATGCATTCTTTTGCCCATTATATAATGGTAAATTTAAAAGGAAAAATATTCAAAAAGATATGATTACATCATAGCTATTTCTTCCTTTTTTTAAAAAAAAAGAGAGAGATTTTCTATAGGGCATTTGTGCTCACCAGAGAGACAGAGAGACAGGAAGTGAGAAATTACCCCCTGGAGGGATGGCCACACCCAGTCCCTTTTCCTCCTTTCTCCTCTTGGAATCTTGGGCATGCATGCACATGCACCGTGGAAAGTATTAAGCCGCTGGGTCCAGGACTTGAACCAGAGTTGACTATGTTGGAGTTCAGTGATGTAGCCATTATTGCATTTGCTGGTCCCCGTAGTTGTTTATTCTAACAAGTTAAATGAAACAGTTTAAAAAAAAATCACTTTTCTGGGACCAGTAGTTGGTGTAATGGCTATGTTGCTGGACTCTTATCAAGTCTGTGGCTCAGGTCCCGGACCCAGTGGCTTAAACTCACGCCACGTGCATGTGCGTGTGTGCACAAGATCCCAAGAGGAAAATTGGAGGAGAAGGGATTGCAGCATGGCCGTCACCCCCGGGGGAGGGTGATTTATCGCTTTCTGTCTTTCTGTATTTCTCTTTCTGTGAGTTCACGTGCCCTATAGCAGAAAAATCTCAAAAAAAAAAAAAAATCACTCTTTTCCAATAAACATACCTTCAAGACTTAAACTTATAGCGTGCCTTATACACTTAATGTCTTTTATTTTCTCTCCAGAATAACCTCCGATGTTGGATATGTAGGATGCTTACAGAACCTAGCACACACACGGTGCAAGCTCAGTACAAAATTTATACCTCAAGTGGCAACAATGAAGTTGATGGGGAGGCCGGGTTGGGAAGGGTTTAAGAAATTAAAGAGTACAACCCCCACCATAGGGGTTAAAGTAGCTAGATCCCACATAGCTAACCGCATGGTTCAAGTCCTAGACCCAGCAGCCTGACAACCGCATGGCTCAAGTCCTAGACCCAGCAGCCTGAAAACCACACTAGATGCATGTACAAAATCCCAACAGGATGGAGAAATGGAGGAGAAGGGATTGTAGCATAATCATACCCCATGGGGCTTTGCTTTCTCTCTGCCCCCTCCCACCCCCATAGGTGCATGCACCCTCTGGCAAATTTTAAAAAATAAAAAATAAAGAAATTAAGGAGCTCAAAAGTTGGTATATCAGAGTCACTGGAGCCTAGGCTGTGAACATCATCAATAAGCTAACCCTAAATATGCATTTTGGAAGGAAGTCATATAGGATTACCCGAGGAAGGTGACATGGGACATTCTTACTTCCCAAAGCCAAGAATGGAAGTTATTCTTTCCTGGTTAGAGTGCAGCTTTCATGGTTAGAACCTGCAGAGTGGAAAGACACGATTGATTAAATATGTTGCTTCCCACCCCAGCCATCCACAATTTATCATTTCTAGCAACTGTGATTATTTTGCATTCTGCACAAAGATGGCAATCTGGCAGGTTTGTGAGCCTTGAGACTCCAACAGATTGGGGCTGAATTCTCGCTTGTTTGTCAAGGCAACAGAGCATGCTCCTGTCAGTCAATATGCCTTTTCTTGCCTTGTTGAAACCATTTCCACTTTATGCTAGTGTCAGTTCCATTTCCCAGATATGGCTCCAAAATATTGTAACAAAAGTTGCTATTTAATTTGAAGTTGTTTTGGCAGGTGAGATCTGCTGTTGTAAATTGTAATTCTAAATCTCTGATTTCCAGAGGAATGTGCCCTTGTTGAAATATGAATGCTATTTAACTTTTAAGAAAATAAAAGAGTATGTAGTCAGCCAATCATTTAATCAGTCTGATGACAATATTTCTTGAGTAGCTCGTATACACTGAAACCATAATTTTTTCCTTGGAGAAATACAGAAAAAAATGTTGGTTGATTCCTCTAAGCAAGTTCTCTATTTGAAAAGGCAGGGTATATCTAAATAGTCAAGGACATCTTTATCATTAACCAATTTTTGTTAGACAAGAACAGCAACAAATAAATGCCAAAATATGGCATAAATAAAAATATTTTTTATTTTTAAATAAAAATATAAGTTGGTGGGTTAAGGTCAAAGACCATATGTGATGATGGTTTTACTACCAAGTTTTCACATTATATAACACAATGTGTTTTCCAAATACTGTAAAAGAATGGGTATTAAGAGATACATTCTCCTGGGTCTAGCAGGTGCTGTGGTGGTTAAGGCACTGGGATTCTCACATGGCCAACCACAGTTCAAGTCCTGGACCTGGTGGCTTGCTTTTTCACTTTCCCTCTCTCTCCCTCTCTGTCTTTCTCTGGCAAAACTCATGTGAAAAATAATAATCATTATAAATAAATAAATAAATAAATATTTCTTAAAAAAATAAATAAAAACTAAAAAAAGAAATACATCTTCCTGGAGCCAGCAGTTGGCATAATGGCTATGTCACTGGACTCCCATGTAGTCGACAGTGGTTCGAGTCCTGGACTCGGTGGCTTAAACTTACACCAGGTGTGTGTATGTGTCCCCTCTGGGGGCTGATTTCTTGCTTTCTGTCTCTCTGACTTTTTCTGTCTTTTTGCAAGCACAGGCACCCTATAGCAAAAACCTCCAAAAAAAGAAAAAAGAAATACATCTTCCTTTTACAATGGAATAAAATGGTATACATTTCAAGTAGTTACTTTCCAAAAGCAACTACATTTTCCTTTTGTTAAGTAAGCGTGCAACTACCAGGAGGCCTACTGAATATACCAGCTTGCATGGCAAGGCAGAGGGGAGCGATCAAGGTCACAGCATTATCCCCTTACCTTGTTGGGGTGGCAGTGAAGATGTGGCAGCTTCCCACTGTGTGTTCCAGCCTGCTAGACCATTGACCACCACAGTCACTGAAGAGTGCCAGGGCATGTGTGGATAGCAGAGCATAACATGTGCATTGCGTCTATCTGCATCCTTGTCTTTCCATAAAGGTTACGATGATGGCTGTCGAAAGCAACTCATATCCGATAAGAATAGCTCCATTAATAAATATTGGTGTTGGGAATCACAAAGACAAGGAAAATAAAAGGTGGAAAAGGGAAATAGTTGTATTTGGGGCTATAAAATTTTGACTAAGAATCTTACCTTCTTGAAATGAATCTAACCAGTATGACAGATGGGTCTCAGCCTTGAGCATCCTTCTATCATTCTTATTCTTTTCCAAAGGCATGTTTCTGTTCATATACTTCATATCTGTGCCTCCTTATCTTTCCTGCTTACCAATGCAACTTCTCCTTCTTTATTCTTATCCATTTCCCATGATGAACCTCCAGTGAGTTTATGTATCTTCTGAATCTGTCTTCTGAAGTCAGGACTTTAAATGGATCGTTACTAGAGGCGAAGTCATCTCAAATGTCAGCTGGTACTAAGCGATGGGGATTCTTGGCTGAAAAGGAGTGAGTTTCCCCAGGCAAATCAATCTTAAATGGCTGTGTCTGAAAATGCCAGGACTTGGGGCTGGCAGATGGTATGGTGGTTAAGGGCGCTGCACTCCCACATGGCTGACCGTGGTTTGAGTCTTGGACCTGGCAGCTTGCTTTCTCACTTTCCCCCTCTCTCTCTCACGCTGTCCTTCTCTGGTCAATTTAATATAAATAAATTAATAAAGTTAAATAATAAAACTTAAAAAATAAAAGAAAAATGCCAGGACTTTGGTAAATATTCAACATATAAAATGATTAGCAAGTATACAATAAAAAGTGGATCAGGTTTAGAAATTCTTCTGTGAAGTTGGAACCCTGAAAGGACCATGTGAGTTTGAGTGCTATTGAGATTCAAGCACTGTATTGTAAATATTTCCTCTCCAAGCGCTTATGTGGTGGTAGTGAGGTGTTTTATAATAATGGCCTATACTAATATGCACATTTTCATTTAGAAAGTACTATCAGATGTCTAATCTCCTGCTGATTTTGACGATCATACCCCTGTGTAATAGGTAAAGTAACCATTATTATAAATAAGGGGAATTAGCCTCAGAGAAGTTCCCTGGGTTGGTGGGTCATGTTTAGAATTATATTTAGTCATTGCTCACTGATCATCCTAGAAGTAGTGGGCAATTGCTGTATACTGGCACCTGGAGTGTCTTTCAGTTAATGTCCATAACAGCCCAGTGAGATTGGTGGTCTTGTTTGCACTGAGCAGATATATTTCAGAGCATTTGACTTCTGTTGAGAATATGCGATTTTTAAGAAAAGAGCTGAGACTTACACCCAGGTATGTGAGTCCACATCTACTTCACTTTATACCTATTATGTTAAACATAACATGCTAAAATGCTACTGTGATGTAATATTTGGACCATTCAGTCAATCACTCAAGTTCTGTAAGTTTGTAGTGATTCCCTTTTATACCATGTGTAAAAATATTTCCTCATCCTCTGAGCGAGGCAGCAGGAACCTTACTGCACTGTGTATGGAGTGAGAGATGTTTACAGGGTGATAGAAGATAAATAGATATACAGAGAAAGAAACAAAAAGATAATTTGTTTTTACAAGCTTAAAATAATTATTCTTAACCTTCGCTGAGAAACGATGACTAGAAATAACCAGGTGACTAATGGTTGAGTTTGATAATATTTCATAAAGTTTTATAAGGTCCTTGGTAGGTGTTCCAAAGACAGATATAATGAAAATTGATATTTCACAAGTTCCTGCCTGTTCATAATCAAATTGTGTCCTTCAGATATATAAAAGCTCACCCTCAAAACAGTTTCTAGGTATTTTCCTTGACAAAATAAATTGGAAAATAAAATACTGACTGAATTTTAACTCCCTGCTGGTTTAGAGAAAGCTTAATTAAAATGTGTTGCCTTCTAGAATTTCTCATCAGAGTCTTGGTGAAACAACAGTGAAATTTCCAGTCATTCCTTTTCTTATCTTCCTTGCCCTCTACCCAGCAGCAGGATATGATCAGAGCTCTGGACTAAGTGCCTATTTCACTCATATCTTGGATGCCATGCCTGTCTGGCAGACACAGGTATAAGTGGTGAGAGTGCCAGGCCTATAAATCAGGGAGGCCTTCCTCGCATTCCCAAGATGAGGGCACCCTCAAAGTATTTTGGCTCTACCAGATCAGAAGAATCTGCACTTGAGGCATGGAAGATATTAGTATTAAGAAGTATTTCTGAAAACGCAAGCCAGAGTTCATGAAATGCTACCTACTTTTAACACTTTCAGATAGAAAATGATTTCATGCTATTTTGTTGAAAAGCCACTGATCATGGGACCAGCAGTTATCATAATGACTATGTCGCTGGACTCCCATGTAGTCGACGTGGTTCGAGTCCCAGACCTGGCAGTTAAACTCACTCTGGGTACATGTACATGCATGCCCAAGATCCCGAGAGGAAAGTGCAGGATGGATTGCAGCGTGGCCATCTCCCCTGGGGGGTGATTTCTTTCTTGCTCTCTCTCTCTCTCTCTCTCTCTCTCTCTCTGTCTAAGTCTGTCTTTCTGGTGAGTGCACGCGCCATATAGCCAAAAAAACAAAACAAAACAAACAAACAAAAAAAACCTCTCAAAAAAGAAAAAAAATCTCTCTCAAAAAAAAAAAAAGTCCCTGATCATGAAACAGCTTTCTAATTATAAATTATTCTATCTTATACTAGTTGCCATTTGTTACTCTTGAAATTTAGTTTAATTTTCTAGGCAATAATTGTATTCCAGAGTGTTAAATTCTTTTCAGGATGCTCATCTCTCTGCAATTGTTTTCTCCTACAAACATCACTTGCTGTAGTCACAGAGGTTTTTCCTTAACACATATCTAGGTGCCTTTAACTATAAAACAACTAATCTCTAATTTTTACCTTTGCACAGTTTTATTTTACAAACACATCTGACATCTGTTTACACATATTCTTAGTGTGTCTAGTGTAAAGGAGTCTCTCTCTTGGGCATCTGCCCATGGTCATGAAGTAGAGGCCTTTTGCAGAAGATTGTAATGACTTGAGTAGGATCAATAAACAGGCTAGAGTTGTGTACAGTAGCTGTTTGACTATAGCTGATAAGAAGACATGAAAGAGAAACAGATAAAAAAGCTTACTGTCTTGAATTCTGAGAAATCTGACCACAATAGATTTGGTTTGAAATTAAGTAGAAATAGAGATATCTATTAGAAGCTGCATTATCGTGTTAATAATAATAGTGTAAAGGGAAGTCACTGTACTTTCCACGGAGTTGTCTGCCTATAGCATACACTGTTATTCACGATCTTCATGCACTCGCTGTAAGAGAACGAACACTGTAGCCTAACTGTACACGTGCTAAACTAAAGAGGGCATTATTGGGATGCTGAGAGGGTTCTGTAGAGGAGGTGAAAGAAAAAGGGCAAGGTCTTTCAACAATCAGGACAGCACATATTGAGAACCTACTCTGGACACTCTTGGAGACTTTAGAAGATAAAAATGGATTCCCTGCCAGTGACTTCATAGAGTTCTTTTAAAAAAATATGGAGCACTGAATTTATAAATAGCCTTACACCTTTTATCCACATGTTTTCTGTTCTTTTTCATCAAATACAGGTTGGATAACTTTTATTGATCTACTCTAGAACCTCTTTTGTGTGTGTGTGTGTGTGTGTGCGTGCACGTGTCTAGGGAGATAATAGAGTTGAAATCAAGATATTTGTATTTATATTATACTTCCTCCTTTGGTCTTTGAATAGCTCTTAGGCAAGTCCCTTAATTCCTCTGAACCACAGTTTTTCTCATCTTTAAAATGTGCATGCTGTGTTCCATCTATCTCATAGGATCAATATAAGAATGAAGTGAGGTCATGCTTCGAGATGTGAAATCTACATAAATGTTCATTGTTATTATTGTTTCCTAACATGATTTTTACAGATGGGATTAACTTCTGATTATTTGGGTGGTCACTTTTTTCCTTATTTTTTTTTTTAATTGTGAGAGGGCATGTGTACTCACCAGAGAGAGAAAGGGAGAGAGAGAGAGAGAGAGAGAGAAAGCAACCTCCCTCAATAAAGCATGATCATGCCACAATCCTTTGTATTCCTTTCCTCCATCCAGTCAGGATCTGGGGTATGTACCCATGCCCAGTTTGCTTTTCAACTCACTGGGCCCAGGATTCCAAATGCAGTCTGCCATGTGGAATCCAGGTCCCTTAGTCATTAGGCTATGGGGCTAGCCATGTTTTTATTGTTAATAAACCCAATTATTGTATATATTTATGGGGTATAGTATGTTTTTTTGGTGTACAAATACAATGTATTTTGATCAAATCAGTAAAATTAGTGTATCTTTTATCTCAAACATTTGACATTATTCTGTTAGAAGCACTTAAAATCTCTTCTAGCTATATTAGAACATGTAACTAGAATTTATTTCTTCTAAATAATTGTAATTATGTATCTATTAACCAATATCTCTCCATTGCCACCCCCTTCCCAGCCTTTAGTAGCAACCACTGTTCTAATTTCTCTTTTTATGGGTGAGTACTTTTGATTGTATACAAGCTTTTGTTTACTTGATTTGGTGGTAGTGAGTAGACCATTGAAAGTGATGGTGTTTTAAAGCATTATTTGTGTGAAATACTACTGAGCAACTATTTTTTTTTCCCTCTGTTCATTTCATGACCTGTGTTAAAATGGAGACTGGAACGGGTCACAGCTCCAAATACCATGACTTGAGAAAGGGCAAACAAACCCTAGGCAGCATGCTTTAATGTAAAGCAAGATGCATTTTCTTTATAAAGTTGTGGCAGGATTAATTAAAACAAAATTTAATGAGCTGAAAAAGGCTTTGTACTCTGTGGACATAAATACTAAACATCTAGCCCCAAGCTATTAGTATTTAGAATGCCCTGAAGGTCTCTAAATTATTAGCAAAAATTGGTGTGGTTTCAAACACATCATAGCAGCACTTAGTTTTCAAAATTGAGTATGAATGGGGATAGGGTCGAGGAAAGAGGTACTTAGACAAACTATCGTGTCACTGTGGAAAAGAAAATACCTACAGGAATAATATTTTTGACATTTAGAAGTCAATGCGTGATTTGATCAGATGAGCTTTACTTGGAGAAGACCAAGCATCCAAACCATCCAAATGCATTAATTAAACTCAAAGAAGTGGGTTGATATAATTTCACGGGATATAGCGTAGGAGGAGACCAAAAGCAAACTTCATAAGTGTCAGATAAGTACGACTTTTTTCCAAGCAAAGTTAAACATTAAACTCCTACACTTCATTTCTTTATCGAATTTAGTCTCAGGATTTTAAGTACTCAAGGTGTTATTATCATCTTAAGGATAAAGCAACAATGCCTAGAAATGTAAAAATGACCTTGCCAAGGGATAGTTGTAGCTATCAAGTTCTGTAACTGCATCTTGGTATTTGTCTCTTCTAAATCAGAGTAAAATCGTTTCTGTCTACATTGGCAGATTTTTTTTTAAAATAATAGGGAGATAGTTGCCTTTTTTGACTAATTTCAGTAATGACCTCAGAGTAGTGAAGAGGTACCTTGTGAAAATTGGGTTTATTTAACTCAGGATAAGATACTGACCTGGGGACTGGCATCTGTGTCCCGACTAGAAATGAGTGCAACTCTGAGCATCTGCATGACACACCCTCTGACTGGCAATGTGGTAACCATGGCATGTCAAGCTGTTTGTAAAATGTCTGTGCTTCACATCCCAGCGGATACGCTGGAACAGCCAGTGCAGCTTTGGTAGACTGAAGACACTTTGCATAGACGGGTAATCTTTACACAATCCCTCTCTGAAGAAATGTCTGAGAAACCATTTTAGTGCTGTCATTCTCATTGTTAAACCATATTGAGCATGCGATACATGTTTTAAGTAAAAGCTTTTTCAAACAACTGTGCATTTAACTACAAAGCTACACTTTTGACTGTACCTCAAGAGATCCCAGACAAATACCTGTAATATGTATGCATTTATAAAGTTGAATTTTTTTCCTTATTAAAATGTACTGGATTTATGCTTCCAATATCCTCTTTTGAGAAACCAAGTGGACCACAGTAAAATAGAACTCATTTCTTTAGGGAAACAAAAAGTGGACTATTAAAAATATTTCTATTATAAAGATTTGGGAACTCATTTTTTTATGGAAACAAAAAGTGAACTATTAAAAATATTTCTATTATAAAGATTTGTACAAATAAGTAAGAAAGATAAAAATGCATGTCAGATGTTATCCTGCGAACGCCTGGCTATTTGATGTTCATGAACTAATTGAAAAAGCACAAAGACCTTGCCTTGTTCGATACTTGGATTCAGTAATAGACTACTAAAACACAGTTTAGAAGTCTCAAGCTTTTAATCTTTTCTTTTGATCTTTGGGGTGGATAGAGAGAGTAGGACCAAAAGCCCAGTTTGGGGTAAAAATGTAGCCTTCCTATTTTTTCAAGTGGCTATTAAACAGAGTCAAGGAAAAGACAGACAACTATTAAAAGCTGAGCCTTAAAAGGACCCCAAATCTCTTTAACCTATAAGAGAAATAATTTTGTGAGGAAATATTTTCATAATCTGAACACTCAGAGTCACTTTTCTTTGTTATCAAGGAAGCGTTACAGAACTAAAAGACAATGGAAACACACCCAGAGGCAGAAGGGGGACTAGTATAGCCTAAAATATTATTCCTGTAGGTATTTTCATTTTCACAGTGACATGACAGGGAGACGACATAATGAAACGACAAACTTTGAGGCTTCCATGAACTGAAGTTCAATCCTGACTGCACTGTTTTCTAGCCAAATAATCTTGAGCATGTTACTTAACCTCTCAGGCCTAGTTCTCTTATCTGTATTCAAGCCTACAATGTTATTTTGCCAAGTAATGGTTACAGCTACCTGGTACTTGATTTAAATATTTAGTACATGTTTAATGTTATTATTCTTCAGTCTAAGTCTAGGTCTTCCTTACAGGAATGTAATGTCGTGACCCAATTCCAGCAAGTACCACAGAGAGGAAAGTACCCACTGCCCCGTCCTTGGCAGTGTGGATGGACTGCTGAAACGCCACATGTGCAGTCTTTTCTGGGTTCTGATGATTGAGTAAATTGTTCAAATCAAAGTGATCAGTACTTCGGCACAGCAGTTATTTTCTTCTTTCTTATAAAAACAGCAACACCTAGGTTTAATTATTTTTCAAAATGCTGTCTTTTTTTTTTTTCCTTTTTGGAGAGTTTTTTTTTTTTTTTTTTTGCTATAGGGCATGTGTGCTTGCCAGAAATAAAGAGAGAAACAGAGGAACAGAAAGCGAGAAATCATCCCTCCCCCAGGGAGGATGACCATGCCTCGATCCCTTCTCCTCCATTCTCCTTTTGGGATCTTGGGCATGCACACCTGCCTGGTGTAAGTTTAAGCCATCGGGTCTGGGACTCGAGCTATGGTTGACTACAGGGGAGTCCAGTGAAATAGCCGTTGTGCCAACCGCTGTCCCCCAAAATGCTGTCTTAGAAGCCATTAATTCACCTGCCAGGGCAAGTCATAGTCAGGAATTAATTCAACCTCAGAGTCATATTCAGAACTTAATTCAACCACAGCTGCAGCCATTCCTGACACATTGAGGCAAATGAGCTCAATGTGAGGTTTCAAACAGAAAGTCCTGAGACTCTGAGCCCTGTCTCCAATCAGTGCTAAGAAAACATGATCCGAAGCCCCAAGCTTCTTTTTCTATTTGAAAATATACTAGACAAACCCATTCTAAGAGGTCAGACCCAAGCCTTCTGAAAAGGAGCAGGCCCTCTCCCTGTCCTCCCACCCCTCTGTCCTTTTTTCCCCTGCGGGTATCTCACCCTGCTACTTGGAATAGAGAGTAAAAGTAGCGGCTGTGTAAGGAGGGCAATAAACATAAATGATACCTGTGGGTAATAGGTTTAAAATTGCTGTGTTCCTAGGTAACTGGATATAATTACAAGTACCCTGGACTGCACGGGGCTATGGTACAATCATCACTCTAATTTCTAGAATAAGAAGGCAAGACTACAGAGGTGTTGCCACAATTGAATAACGTGAGAACAGAGACTTTGCTAGCAAGATAGCAGTAGTTCTGCATATTGTTGTTAGTGTTCATTGCACATTGCAAATCTGTGTATTTTTAAGTATAAAAGCAAACAAATCTACGTGATTAAATTTGTGTAAGTTACCATACATCACCATTATAGTGAGGCTACCGCAGGGCTCCTCAGTAAGTTTAAAAAAACAAAAAAAAAATGCAAGTGGAGAAGTAATGAATAATATCCCTGTATTGTAGCAGTAGGCAGGTTACCATACATTCTGGAAGTAATTAAAGACGATCCAGTTGTACTTCCAGCCTAATGAGTG
>NW_006159513.1:1381251-1390059 GCF_000334495.1 Tupaia belangeri chinensis
GAAGGCCCCTGTGCGCTCTGCGCATTTCCACAGTATTTACTGGGGTAATGAGTGTTATTGCTGCGGTGTAACAGCAGGGTGCACTGCTCACTGCGTTCCCTGAGAGCTGTGCCATAATTAGAAGGCAAAATGTGATTGCTGTTTTGCTAGACACCAATCATGATCTATTCCTATAGTATTTCATCGTAATTACCAAATGACAGAGCGCTAGCTCCCAGGGTACTTACTTTGGACAAACAAGAAAGTTTTTGTAAATTAATTAATTAATTCTATTTATTTATTGCCATTGAGGTTTAATGACATTATTTCTAATTTGGTTATAGAATGTATAATTGGAAAATTGTTATTGGCTTATAATCACTGACTCATCTACCATCTTTGCAGTCCTTTCTGCTGGGCCTTGGCAGGGAAGTTGCCATTGTCTCAGTCGTGTGTATGTGTGTGGTTTTATTATTACTATTATTTCTTTTTTTTATGAGCAAAAGAGTCAGAGAGAGGAGACAGAGAGAAACAGAGCTGTACCATGATCTACCCCAAGCTTCAGCTAGCCCCAGACCATGGGCACACTCATGCCCCCCCCACACTAAGGAGGTTTCCAGATTTGAGCCTGGGACCTTCTCCTGTGCATCAACCTCACAGAACCTCTTGTTTTCCCCCATGCCACGATCCAACCACTGGAGGCAGTGTTTCTGAAATTTCAGAATGAAGGCAGGCACAGGGCGATGGCAGGATAAAGGATAACAAAGGCCTGACATGCATGAGCATCCTTTCAAAAGTGTTTGAACAGTTTGATTTGAATATGCTGCATCTATATGACCCTGTTTTGTTTCTAAGGATAGTGCAAGTAAATTAATCATGGAGATATATAGTCAGCAGAATAAAGCCTCAAATTGGCCAATATTTAATTTTACCTTACAGGATAAAGGTACAAAAAACTGCCTTGGTTTCAAATATTTTGATTCATTGTGCACATTAGTGTCTAAAATATCCCATGAACTGTGATATTTCCACTTCACAACCCGTTGCTATCTTTCCTCTGGATTTTAATTTGGGAAAATGTCATTCACCTCAGCACAGGACAAGTACTGCAGATGGGGAAGGGTGGGACCTGATGACTGTAGTTCTATGTGGCTCTAATGTTACAGAACTTTCTCCTGACTATAGAGAGTTGTGGTAGATGACATGATCTCTAAGTGTGATTGCCCAAGTACAAGTTCCAGACTTACCACTTATGAGCAGGTGATTCATAGGCAAATATCTTAATCTAAGTTTCAGTTACCTCATTGATTAAAAAAAAAAAAAAAGAAAAAAAAAAGGAGGGACTATATGGTGACATGGTGGTTAAGGCTCTGGACTCCCACATAGTCTACTATGGCTCTAGTCCTGGACCTGGTGGCTTGAGAATCACATCGTGTGTGTGTGTCCAAAGTTCAAGGAGAAGAGACTGCTGCGTGGCCATTCATGCAGAGGGGTGATTTCTTATTTTCTTTCTCACTGTCTTTGGCATCCTGTGCAAAAATGAAAAAAGTCTTAAGAAATTAGCAACTTAAAAAATTAGGAAAAATAGTAGTACTGTTCATAGATCTGCTATAAGATTTTGTGAGAGAATAGACATTCAATGCCTACTAAAATGCTTGCACAGAAAGTTTTCATTAAATGTCAGCTGTGATTATTATTCAACTGCTGAGCCTTAAGAGAAAAGTGTTATTAATTTTTTCTCAAGGTTCTTCCATCTCCCCAAATCATAGAGTCAATGGTATTTTGTATTTGAGGCGATGTCGAAAGCAAGCAGAAAACTGACACAGCCATACACACACATGTGTGTGCACACACAAACACACACACATATACTGGGCTACTTCCACAAACTTGACCAGAAATATCTTATTTTCTCAGTTCTCCGCTTTCCACACTAGACAGACAATAGATTTAAATTGCAGCTATGATAAAAAAAGAAAGGAAAGAACCTCAGATTGGTCAAACAGGAACTAAGAAAAATTCACCCACTAGTATTTAGAATATTTCATGTAGAATTAAATTCAGTAGTGGCAGCCAACTGAGAGAAAGCACTTATGAGTAAAATCAGTGAACTATGCAAAACACACTTTCTCTAAGTTTGTGTGAAGAGTGTTCAGGTTTCTCTTACTTTTAGAGCTTCTCTGAAAAAAAAGGATTTTAAGTGAAATAATACTTATCGATTTTCACCCATGCACTATTTAGTCCTCTGGTAAATTTCTCCACTTGAAACTGCTTTATACCATCAAAGGTGTTGCAACTGAAAGAATTCCTCCCTTTGCTATATAGCACAGAGAGCCTTAGAAAGTGCACCTGTCAGAACAGAGAACCTAGAAGTCTAGTGAGCTTCTGGGAATAAACTGCAGCAGTTAGTATTGTGGGAAGTAAGAATAGGAGAGTGAACCTGCTACATTAATGTTTCTGTTCAATGCTAGACCTTAGCCATTTGATAGAAAACCCACACTTGTATCGAACTGGGACACCTAAAGAATGACTCCGAATTCCTTGTAATCAGTACTAAAACTCCCCAGGTAAGGAAGGCCCCGCTGACAGCAAACAGCACAAGAACTGGGTGGCAAGTGATCTGATTTGCCACTGTCATACACTGGGTGGCTCAGAAAGTTGGTAAGATCCAGGCAGCATCCCTCAAACTCCCTATCTACGGGTTTCACCAACCCATATGACAGTGCTGTGTAGATAATAGTAAGCAGATTAATTATTCAGTAAATGAGTTACATTTTAAAATCCAGAGAGTAGATTCTTGGACTATAAATTAAGCCTTTTAATTATTAAGTGAATCAGTTACATATTTAAGTCCAGATAGTAGATGCTTAGAGAGTATTACATTAGCCCTTTTATTGTCTTTATAAGACCTGAATAGAGAAGTAAATTAAACAGACCAAGATGGTAAGTGCAGAAAAGAATTCTGTCATGTAGAGAGCCTGGGCTTGGTGGGTGGTACTCCTGCAGAGCTGTTCCTTTGTATGGCTTACTTCTGTCTAGGTAGGCCACACAGCACATGTGGCTCTGCAAATCTATTCCCTTCTAACGCTGTGCCTCCATCATTTCACCATGGCATGTTCGTCCATCTTTGTGAGCACAATTTTTTATTAATCAGCGAAACGTTTGGGCCTTTGAAATTGAAATGGATTTCAGTCTTCTTTATATATTAATTATTGATAAATGGAGCCTGGGAGACAGGGAAGAAGCTTGGCATGATTAAAGACAGATAGTTTTTAATTTTATGTCTCTTGCAGTGACAGAGAAATTTAGTTTAATAGGAGTAATTTTTCAAAGGAGATGCCATCATGAAGGAGGATGTATAGAAAATGGGCAAAGCGTGCTAAAGATGAAAGAGCTTGTAGGAGACATGGAATGTGTCCATAGATTACCTAAAAGTTTCCTAGAAAGCATTGCCATGAAGTAGGGAACAAAGCCTAGGAAATTTTATATATACTTTTGCTGATATGAACTGTAACCTGAGAACTAAGAAATTTCTAAGTTGATTTCCTATCTTTTACATTCTTTTAGATTCTCCCCAATTAAAAAAAAAAAGTCTCAAATGGCCTTAATTAGATGATGAATTGAGAATCACATAGAAAGACCATGAGATATGGGGGAGGGGGTGGAGACTTCAAGCATATAAGATGACTGAGTAATAACCTGTTCTACCATTTATTAGTTTGCCTTGAGTCACTTAACCTTCAATAGTTTTTGTTTCCTCATGTGGAAAATACAGATACTGCCTCTTCCATCTTCCATAGGTGGTTTCTGGAGATTAGTAGAAATTACCGGAAATAGATTCTGAGGCTCTTCTTAGCTCAGAAAATCTTAGTTATTTTCTGGTAAAACAGAAACAATTCTTTATAAAGGCAGATGGGACGGCCGTACATCCATTGGTGATCAATTATTCCATACCAGCATATTTCTCTTTTATTCTCCAATTGTTTGGCTAATTTAGTTTAAGGCCACAAATATATTCACTCCTAGGCTGTTCTAGGGTCTACTGACTTTGAAATTGGAGAATTAAAAAGAGCAGGAACTCATTTTCATGGGCTACTATGAAATTCACAAGGTGCTATATCCCACCCTCTGTTTAACACAATGAACCCCCCCACTGTTGTGTTTTGAAGTGTCAAGGAGAAATGGAAAAGCATTATGTTGGAGAATGTAGGAAAAACTAAATAGAAGAGGAGGAACAGGTCTTGCTTTAGTTGAGAAGTGTGAAAGCAGCACCAGGCTTAGCATCTACCTAGTCTGCGAGTCTCCGTATTTCAAACTTGGCAGTCTGATGGAAAAGGAAGAAAAAAAGTCCCGAGATAAAACTCTGTCTTGCCTAGTTTAGTGATTATTTCTTAACTGGTCAACCTTATTAATCTTCCTAAAGCCTTTTCATTATGCTTTTACCCTACTCAAAAGCCTTCGATGGCTCTCACTGGCATCACACGGAATCCATTTTTCCATCTCCTTTTGTCCTTCCAAACTCTTTCCAATCCCTCTTCAGCTCATTTTATATTTGGATATGTCTCATATTGCCAGCTTCCTTAGAGTGTGAAACCTGTCTTCTACAATTATTCCCCTGTAACTCGCATAGACTAGGGAATCAATAACTGTTTCTGGATTGATTGTACCTCTGTAATTCAACTCTTGGTTTTACAGTTTTACATTTTTGTCTTATTTTTGTGTGTCAGTGATTTTCACATCGGATTACGATTCTTTTTTTTTTAAATGTTGCCTTGATTTTATTTTATATCCGAAGCAGCCATTACCATTCGATTTTAAAGAGGTGTTTGGTAATTGAGCAATACTAAGATATAAGTTTTCTTGGCCAAAAAAGCCAGCTTTTTTCTTAATGAAGTTTACAGTATATATTATTACTTAACTTTTTTTTTATGTTTCCTTCTTTTCTAGCTACTGAATGTGTATGTGCACACGCACATATTCTTAAACCTAGTCAGGGACATTTTTACTGTTAGGGCTAAATTCTGTGGAAGGCCTCCCAGCCCTGTTGGTTTTGCTGCTCTGGGCACCATAACCTGTACTGGTATTGACAGAACTGAGTCTAGGCCATATGTTTGTTTATAACAACACTGGCAGGTATGCATGGTGGGACGTCAAAAAGTTCATGGAAATGCGTATTACACAGAAAACTACATTATTTAAAAAACATTATACCAAAATAATTCATCTCTCAATTCCAATTTTTCATGAACTATCAACAAGGACTACAACTCATACTACAACTAAGGACTTTATGACATCAACAAATATAGCAGTTGAGAAAGACTAAACCCACACATATAGTGAGGCACGCGTGTAGTTCACCACACAGAGAGTTTACACATACAGTTAGTTGCAGGCAGACTGAAAACTCATGGATTCATGGATGGAAACAGGCAAGAGATGAATTGCCCTCTGGTCCATTCTCAGTTTTTCTCTCTATTGTTTGGGTTCTGCATATCTTTGATTTGGCCCACCTTCTTCTTGTCCTCTGCCATGCACGCCAGAATTGGTTAGGTCTTTGTACTGAGTTCTTATTACTATTTTCAGAAAATTCTAATTCTTTATCACTGTTTTGCCAAGGAGGCTTTGCTTCCTTCAATGCGGTTTGCATAAGGCTGGCTGCCAGCCTTCCTTACTAGGCCAGAAATGGCTGTGCTGTGCCCCAGTTCACCCTTTTTTCCAGTGTGAGGATGCTGGCTTCTAGCCAGCAGCATCTGGGCTCTGCTTCATGTCTTTTCTTTTCTTTCTTTCTTAAGTCAGGTTGGGGTGAGTTGGAATCTGAACTGAAAATACATTCTACCACTAGACAGATAGGCCCAGGCTTTTTCGGTCATAGAACAACCTCTCCGCTATAGGTCTTTATGAATTGGGGAGGGAGACCAGTGTTTGGGGGTTCTGGTAAATTACTACGTTTGGTACTGGTGCACATGCATTGAAAATAAGCTCTTTGTGACTTATTGAGCTGAGTCAGTTCCTAAGGACTCTCAGACTTTGAAGATAGAAAAGCAGTCATTGCACTGAATACAACCCCCTGATGCTGAATGAAGAGGCATAGCCCCCAAAAGAAACTTCAAGGAAGAAGAAAGGTAGGGTATTTGGCTCACTGTCAGTTACAGGTTCAGTTTTAAAATGCAGATGAGAGTTACCCCAGATCCAAATGACACATTGTAAGCTACACCACAAAGTCAAAACTGAGTACTTTATCACTGACTAGCACTGGTAACCTATACATAATGCAACATTTGTATGAAGCCTAGTGAAACATTGACTCTGACTCAGTAATTTCTAGCACAATTGGTTGCTTTCATTATTTAATTATTCTCACCGATTTCAAGAATTAACCTTAACTTTAAATTATGTCAGCTTCTGTTTTTTAGATTTGTGTTACAATTGAAGGCTTATCTACATGTTCAATGGTGGGTTTTTTTTGTTTTGCTTTTCTTTGTTTTTCTCTTTTTGCTGAATACAGATATTCGTTCCCAGTTATTACTGTCATAATGACTCTGCTGAAAAATAATAATATTGGAGGCTGTGAGGGTCTCCAGCCAAGCTTTTGTGGGACCCCCTGATGCCAAGGCAAGGTTTCCTGGCCAAAAATCATATCTCAACATAATCAGCCCCAGAGACTAGAGGAGAGTGAGAAAGAAAGAGAAAGTCAGCAGGTCTGCTAGGAAGGTTGCAGGCATTCACGTCTAAACGGCCTCCAAATGTACCATTTTGCTCCTAATAACGTAGGATTAGAAAAGGAATATAATTGAGGTTTTATCAGTGTTCAAATAAATAGCCTGGCTGCCCCTTCTTCTTAGTACTTTTTCTACCTATATAGCTATAAGCAAAAAAAGAGTTTAAGTAGATTAAAAAAGGCACATTTAGCAATAGGCCGATGACTCTTTGTGGATATCTTTTCACTCTTCTGTGCTCCCTCGTAATGCTCTCCCTTGTAAGGCTGGTTAAAATATCCTTTCTGTTTCTAAAAATTGACCAAGCATCTTGACAAAGAATGAGTTTAAGAAATTGTATACATTTACCCAGGGCACATCAGTGCACGTTTGAGGGGACAAAGACACCTGAGTGTGACACATGGGGACATGCGAATATTCGTAAAGGAGAGGCAAGGACAGTGACCCTTTGGCATTTTGTTCTTTTCTCTTCACTACTCACACTTTGTCAACTTCCTCTTCGAGCCAAATGCATTTTCTCCTTCTACAATTTACCTTCTCTTTATTGCATCTCCTTCCCTTCCCCCGACTACTCACTTCCTCCAGGTTCAAACTCCCTGGCTTTTCTTCCCTCTCATTCCTGCGTGGTCCCGCTTATTTCTGGGTACACAGCCCTTATATCCATTCTATCAGATTGATATATTGGTGTATTAACATGCCCGCCCTTTTTAATTTGATATGTTCCTTGACCTTGCCTCAGTTTTACTTCTGTTGCCAATAATTAGTTTAACGTGTAGGACATAGTAGATGCCCAATAAATACTTGTTTAACTAGGGAATTCAGATGATTTTGAACCCTCTGGGACTGTTGTCTCACTTAATTCTCTTGCATTTACACTGACTTGTTTTATTGCTGTTCTTTGATTACTGTGGCCTTGGAAGGTGAAGCTGGCACCTGTGGTGGGTATCAAATGTGTATTAAGAAAATGGGCCTATTCATAATTTTTTTCCAGGATCATTCTACCTATATCTTGGTAGTCTGTGAAGCACTCTCCTGTATATTTCTCTTTTTTTTTTTTTATATTGGCCTGTAATCTTGTGCTTCATAGAAATCATAGCTACTAAGGTTGATTTATTCACACAGTTTAAAAAAAAGCGTTGTCCAGTTTAATAAAAGAAAGTTCTGTTGTGTAATCCTGGCATCTGCAGTCACGGCCACAGTCATTGCAGGGCCTCAGTGACAGTGCGTGTGGACATGCACATGGAGAAGCACTCGGGCTCCTCAGGCTGCCGGGGCTCTTACTCTGGAAACCTGGAAAACCTCCAGGACTTGAGGCAGGAGCCTCAGAATGGATTCTTCATTACATACATGATTATCCCTTAAAAATAAATCAGCTACGTGACTTTGGACAAGTCACTGAACCTTCCAGAGATGGTTCCTTATCCTTCAGGGGAGGGAATGATACTGACTCTGTGAAGTTGTGGGAGTAATTATGAGGTAACAGGATGGCAAATGCTTCATAAAGTCATAGTATAGTTATGGTCAGCCTCAGGGTCGATATGAGGACTTCTGCACTGAGGCACGAAATGTCCTCGTAGAGCACTCTCAGGTTCTGAGGAAAGACAGGAACAGATTTAATGACTTTCTGTTTTGTGCCTGACACTATGAGACAATGAAGTGAATCTATGTGTATGAGGATAAGATGCTTTTTTTGTGGAACATTAGGAAATTTTTTTGCTGAGTTTTCAAGTAATTCTTCATAAGCATAGCTCACTTATAAACATCCAGCCTGAAATCCCAGGGTTTTGTTGGAATTTTTTTTCTGTGCTCCCTAGGTGCTAAGAATTGATTAAGCATTAAGTGATGGTAGGCATGTCTCAATACTTTAGTGAAAATTTAAGGCTGTTTGTTGAAATCAGGAATGTTCCTTTTCCTTTAGGAATGTGTGGGGAAAGGCAAAGTCAGGTCCTTTGAATGAGGGTGTTACAATGTGTGCCACTTGGTTACTGATGTCTGGGTGCTGATTGCACAGAAATGGAGCAAATTCAGATGTCACCATATTCCAGCCAGGCACTCCAGGTTTGGGACCTAAGGAAGAAAATAAAGTTAAATCCTCTCCCTCACACTCTTT
>NW_006159513.1:1390090-1426189 GCF_000334495.1 Tupaia belangeri chinensis
ACTATTTCCTAATCTCTTACAACCTGAATTATACAAGTGTACTATTGTATCCCATTGGCAGCAGGGCAAGGACGCCTCATGTTTTTCCTCTAGGTGACTTTTTAAGTTCTTTTCTATCATGTTACATGCTTTTGTTCCTCTTTTTTGTGTCTTTAGCATTGATCATTCTGACGACTTCATTTCGAGCACAGTTTAATGTCATTTAGATTGTATACACCACCGCCTATATTGAGTTAACCTGGAGTAATTAAAACTATGAAAGCTGTGAAGGCAAAAGTGGAATGGAAGCAAAATCGGGGGCAACTATTTTCAATTGTATAAGGTTTTGTCACACATATTCTCTCAAGGAGAACAATATGAAGCAACTGAACGGCCTGTAGACAGGACAGAAATTTCCAAGTATTTATTTTAGCATTCAAACTCATAAATAATTCATGACTGAAGACAACATTTTGATTATTTAGCAATGTTAGATCAAAGAAATAATTTGTTCAGTATGTGTATGTGTGTGTGTGTGTGTGCACGTGCCATTGCGTGTGCTAGGCTAGACACTTTGGAGATTAGAAAGATGAATTTAATATGGTCCCTTTCTTCATTCTTGCACTGTTGGATATTTTTTTTCCACCGTGTATTAAAGTGGTTATTAGGGCCATGGATGGTTACCGCCCTAGCCAAAGAGTAATATGGAAAGAGCAGAATGCAGAAGTCTGAGCCACGGCTGTCTGTCTATGCTTAAAATAAAAAACAGGGCTGGAGTGGATCATAGTGCATTCGATAGATCAAAAATTGTTGGAATGATAGAAAAGGTCGATAGATCAAAAAATGTTGGAATGATAGAAAAGGGATCTAAAATACGAGAGGACCAGAGATCTGAAAAATAATTTCCAGAAGGAGATGGCCGTAATGAAGTTTCAGAATAGCTGAAAAGAATAGAGACTGGAAAACACTTAGTCTTTTGTCAAGTAGGAAGATGTTTGTATCTTTGAAAAATGATATCTTTTATATCTCATGAATTGTAGCGTTTGGTGAGAAAATAGAGAAGGTAAATAAATTCTTTTGAGAATTTTGATGTTAAAGGGAAAAACATGGAAGAAGCAGAAATGCCATGATGGCAGAAGACTATGCATGTGCTGTTTGCTGTGCAGTGGGTGGGGGTGGGCAGCGTGATTGTAACAGAGGTGTGTTTGGGAATGAGTGTGTGCTGTGTGTGAGAGGAAAAAGAAAGGCTGAAGGGAAGGAGAGTACAAGAGGGGGTATTCAAAGGATAATGGAGTAGGGGGGACAGTTGTGGGAGGAGAGATGTGGATTGAAGTTATAGACATTTAACATTTTAAGAATATTACAATCGCTTTGGGATTATGTAGAGTATTCTTTTCTTTGAGAAAGATCATGAAAGGACAATGATATTTAATAAAATGGCAAGGCAGCTATTTATAAGGTCTACTGTGTGAGATATTGGATTTCTTCCTTTTTTTATAGTTTATTTATTTTTTCTACAAGAGAGAAAGGGGAAAAGAATGGGAGATACATTGGCTTTTATAACTACAAACAAAACAAAAAGAAAACACCAGCATTAGAATGCTATTAAGTACTACAATCAAGATAATCAAGAGATAATAAAGCACATTCCTTCATGCAGCTTTTCCCTTCTTTAGATAATCCCTTTCTTTGCTTTTGATTCTAGAATAATTTTTACACTGAAGAAATATATTTGAAAGCACTGTTATCCGGAGTGAAATAAATTCTTTTCTTTCTTTTTCTTTTTTTTGCATGGCATGATTCACAATGAAGATATCAGGAGTTACATGGAGGGTTTGAGAATGTAGATATTTAAAATAAAAAATCTCATTTCTCTTTGATAACTTTATTAAATAGTATAGAAAATAAAACTGAATGGAGCTTATTTTAATTATGAATTTACTACAAACTAAAATTACTTTTAACAGCTTTGTCTTCTCCAGAAACCATTAGTGTATTTGAGATATCCAGCTTTGTATCATTTTATCAGATATGCCTATTGATCAAATTTGCCATCAACAAGTTTTGTAGATAATCAAACATAGTCATAATCCCCCAAAGCTATCAAATTTAGAAAGTATAGGTATTTACTAAAATATTCCAAGAGTGAAAGCCTTTTCTGCCATCCTTCCAGTAATCCACCTCTAGCAACTTTGGGTCAAGCACTGTGCTGGATGCTGAAGATATTTTCTTAAGAAACTCAAAATGACATGGGGATTAATTCTTTCTACATTTACTGATGTTTTCTGTGGATCAGAAGATGTTCTAGAACTCTGAGATGCTAGTTGCTAATATTTACTATAAATATTATAGAGATTAAAATTAAGGGGGCCTTATGATGGGACAGTGATAAAAGGTGATTCTCTGGGAAATTTTACATGAGAAAGGGTAGATTGTAGTGTTGGAATCCTGTAGGGTTGTTGTCTCTGTGTCTATCATTCATAGAAGAAATAAACTTAAAAATTGGGGTATCAGGCTGGCATGTTGGCATGGTGATTAAGGCCGCTAGACTCCCACATGCCAATCACAGTTTAAGTCCCGGACCTAGCATCTAGCTTTCTTACTTTCTCTCTCACTCTGGTCAAATAAATAAATAAATAAATAAATAAATAAATAAATAAAAATAATTATTTAAAGAAAAAGAAAAATTAGGATTTTGAGAGTAAGAAAGAATAGAGAATCAATAACTAAATTAAACATGGGAAATCAGAAAAGTTGTTTTTCCATTTCAAAGAGTGTAAACAAAATACAGAGACAACAAAGCACAAGATACATCTGAGGACTGCATGTAGTGAACCTCGAGGAAAGAGTAGATTGTGGTAGAAAGTGACAGGAGATGAGGCTGAAGCTTTGGGAGTGGGGTAGTTTATATGATTTGGATCTAATACATTCTGTGGTATTTTTGGAAAAAGGGTAAGAATTCAACCAACCCAAATGCCCATGAACAGATGAATGAATAAAAAAACTGTGGCACATATACTCTATGGAATTCTATTCAGTCAGATAAAACAAAAACAAACAAACAAACAAACAAACAACAAAACCCTCGATTTTGACAGGCAATGGATTGCCAGAGGCCCTGCTCTAGTCGGGATGGGTTGAGACTCATACATAGGAGGGTGACACAGGGGAGCAGAAATTCAGGCTGAAACCTCAATGCTCTTTAGCATGTTCTCAGCCAACTACAGTCAAAGCAATCGCAAGACTGCAGCCGTAATGGCTAGGAGACATACGTATTTATTATTGAAGGAGTTTTACAGAAGTTGGATGGGTGACGGGAAGTAAGTAATAGATTTACTTTAAGAAACAGGATATACAAAGTATGGAAACCATAATCATAAAACATGATGCACTGTTCTGTTTGATCACGTGAAGCCAAATACAGTACTTAGAATGAAGGAGTCCATTTGTCTGGTGCATTTTCTTCTTAGATCTTGATTACTGGGAAGGGTCTTTTGAAGAGGGGGCTTACAGGAAGCTTGATAACTTCAGTCCCAGGTCAGCGTGATAACTTCAGTCCTGGGCCAGGGCAGCAGCATTGCCGGTTACAAAGGCCTAGAGAGAAATCTTGTTTTTTTTAAGTAAAGTCACGGTTAATATATGCTAAAGTGGAATATCTATATTGCTTTTGGGGTAATTTACAGCTAAGAGGGTGAGCCTATTGTCTAAAGGAATGTGGTCTTGAGAGCAGCTTAATGACTGACCTAAAGATTACTGTGTACTTGGGACCCTCTACGTGCTGTTCTATACAATGGCTGTGGCTTGGGGAAGGAACGGCAGTCTTCTCTTGTCCTGTGATCAAAGGTGGCTCATGGTCTTTGTCTGGGGTATCAGTCCCTCACAGATGAGTCCCTAAGCCTCCCCAAGCTACTGAGGTTGTTTCACCAATTTAGTAGCTTTCCATTAACTCAAACTTTTCTAATGTTATCTATATAATGCAGCATTCTTTATTGACATTTTCCAGGCAGGTGAAGTGAGTCTCAAACTTCCTGATCATCGCTACATCTTAGGAACCACTTTCCTTGAGGATCACTAATTGGCTTTATTGTAAAGTTGCAGTAAGGCTGGGGGTATTATTTTGCCCTTGTGGGGTAACGTCAGTAAAGCTCATGGCAGAGAAATTAAGTGCAGGTCAGTACAGCAACACAGTGGAGAACTGGAACTGGTAAACTGCTGACCTTGCTCAGTTTCTTCCCAGTCCAGTCCTTGCTTTAGGCATGGGAGGCAGCTCCTTTATCAGCCCATGTTGTCTGCATGATCCCGACAGTGGATGAATATGGAAGATTCACTGCTGAGTGAAGCAAACCAGGCTTTGAAGGAGAGGCAATGTATGTCCCCACTTAATATACTGAGTGTCCACACGCTATGACTGAAACCGATTCACTAAAGGATATAGGAACACAGTATATAGATGTAAATACCAGATATAGTGTGTGTGAAAGAGTAGGATCTGAAAAAGTACATTTAGAAGAAAAGTAGGGAGGCAATGTATTAACGGGACAAAGAAATGTGGTATTATCTGTTGAAGATATATTATAGTTTCATCAATTGGACTAGGGAGAAATGCTCACCTGTTGAAATATTCATTTTGTAAGCTAAATAATGTAACTGAATAAATAAAAGAAAATGAAATAAAAAATGTAAAAGAAAAGAAAAAGGGAAGCAGAAAGGTTGGGGGATGAGAGAAGCACATACAGAAGTACTTGAAAAGAAGTACTCTTTGCAGGGATGGGACAGCTATATAAGTGTGTATATTAGCCTGTGCAGGATAGAGGATCTGGAAGAGATTCAAGAGAGAGAGAGAGATGTATTTAAGGGTCATAGACCAAAATAATGGTAGGCCTTGAAATTCCGAGTAGAGCAGATTTAGAGATTTTTTAATTTACAGATAAGAGATTTTACTTAAAGTGGATGACAAGAAACCATTAGTGACATGAGAAGAAGTATGATGGTCCTGAAGGGGTTCATGATATGGACTACTTAGATTTTTCCATCTGCCTCATCTGTAGCTGTATGAGAGAACAAAGCTCCAGGAAATGGTCTAACTGGTACCAGAGGAAGTTGAGAGTCAAATATAAGTTGAGCTATTTGCCTAGCAGGGCAAGCCCAAATAGACTCCAGGACTGATAGTATTCTTTAAATAACATTAATATTGGCTCATGTCAGTTAATTGGGAAACTGATGTGCAATTAAAGTAACCACTTTAAACAATTCGTCATTTGTGATGATTAGTATGCTGTGTACTGTGATGAGCCAAAATAGTGAATTTTGAGCTTTAAGGTGTAAAATATTTAAAGAGAACAGTAATCAATGGGAGAACTTTTCATAATAAAATTACCACCCCCAAAATTTATTAACTTATGTAGTAATTATTACCAAATGTTTTAATAGGTTCGAAAATATACCTTTTACTGACCTAAGATGAATATTTATTTACTCTGTGTAGAAATAAATTTCTAATATTGTATGCTTTCAAAATGATAGAAAATGGCAGAATAGTCTTTATCCCTATCTCCCAAAAGAAACAGTAAAGATACAGGCCAGTTCCATAGATAAATATTTCAATGCTGAGATAACATTCAAATAACCATTGTTTTTTAAGGATCAGCCTTACACAGACATATATGTAAATAAGGCAATTTATTTGTATGAACTAAAAAAGAAATAGCTACCCATAGCTCTAAGTTAAGCTTCTGCTTATGATATAGCCATTTCCCAGCAGGCGAAGCTCTTGCTAACCAACAGAAAAACTGCACGATATTGTCAGTATACCATGGACTTTCAGTATCTCAGACTAAGAGAAAAAGTGTCATTGGTTAACGGTCTCATAGAGAGATAATTATGGGAATAGATCTGGTGTAGTGTACCTCCTAGTCAGTAACCTGAAGTAACGGCCCCTATTTCTCTATAAAGACTATTTCATGCAACCACAGAGTTCTGTAGTCAATTCCTAGACGGGCCTGGGGGACTGAAGGCTTGTCCTACAGATTGACTCTTACTTCGACCTAAAAAGAGATACTTGTTAAAAGGTATGTGGGAGATAAAAAAGTCACAGTGAAATACTTCTGAAAATATTCTTGAAAGTTTAGGATCATAAAACATACGCAGGATTAAGAAAGGTACTGCGTCCATGCATATTTGATTCCTAGAAGATTAGGCACTCAAAGTCCTAGATGTTATCCTGGCTTTGCCGTTACTTTCATTTACACAACTCATTTTGCTATGTCCTGAGTTTCGCTTATGAATTACTAATGCACACCTTTCCTGGGATTATTGTTTTAGTCTTTATTACAAGACTAACTCTAGAAAAGAAGCTATTTATGGGCAGAGAAGGAGGGCGATAGCCATTGTGGTGGTTATTGTGCTAATAGGAAATGATGTGAAAGGTGAACTATCTGTATATACTCTCAGTGCTGTCTACATTTTTAATTTCTCCCACACTTTTTGGTCAGGAGAAGAAAAAGCTTAGTACAAGATAAGTCCCTTTTTCTAGAATAGAAAAGAACATGTAAATGTAGTATAAACATACACATAAAATTTTGCTATTCTGCCTAAGTGTCCCTACAAAACCTAGGACGAAGTCAGCAATACCTGGCTAGTTGGCTACAAACTGTCCTAAATGCTTCTAGTACTAAAACTTCCATAAACTGAGTTAGCACCATGTAATATTTTTAGAGATGAAACTCAGCTCTTTGTTTCTTTTGCTCCCTCCACCCACTTTGGGAAAATAGAGTGTCCTGCCTGTAGGATACTTGTTCAGTCTATCTCATTGGTAAAGGACCTTAGAGACTTGATTTATGGATAATGCAAGAATTCTTGGGATGACCACCCCAAGCTTAGAGTTTATTTATTTTTCTACTATTTGTACTATCTATTTATCACTGAGTTTGTAAAGTAGTTGATAATACTTAGTGGTTAATGTTCAGTATATTAATATTTTTAAAATGTGTGAAACATATGAGGTTGTGTTTTAGATTTTTCATTGTCTAAGAGGTAACATTAAAATAAAGCTATCAACATTTTAAACTCCATACCCCACTGTCTTGTTTTGTGTCCTCTATGAAAATCAGTAAGGGACCCAAAACTATTTAAAATATCAACAGAATGAAAAAGCATGACTACTCTGAATCTTAAAACGTCTTTCTAAGTTTCATTAAAAAACAACAGTACTTTTGAACCTAGAAAATTCTTAAAGGAACCAGAGTCTGTCGGGAATTTCACTTCTGAGGCCATTGAAGAGACTTAGTTTCTGGATTTTTTTATCACGGATTGCATCTTCTTCTGAGAAGCAGTAGAAAGACTCCATTTTCTTTCCTTTTTTTTTTTTTTTTTTTCCTATGGGGCACATGCACGTGTCAGAAAGACAGACAGACAGAAAGCGAGAAATCATCCCTCTGGGGGGATGGCCACATAGCAGTCCCTTCTTTTCCATTCTCTACTTGGAATCTTAGGCACGCATGCACACCCGCCCACCATGAGTTGAAGCTACCGAGTCCCGGACTCTAACCACGGTTGACTACATGGGATTCCAGTGACATAGCCATTATGCTATCCGCTGGTCATAAAAGACTCTATTTTCAATATCATTGAGAATTGTGCCAATGTACAGGGCTGTGTCATCCATATTATCTAAAATAAACACCTGGTTGAGAGTATTTTCTCCTTACATTTGATAAAGGCAATAAAGGATAACTTTTTTTTTCTTCCCCCTTCTTCATTGAACTGCTCCTTCATAGATAATATAGGTTCACCTTTTGTCAATTAAGAAAGCATTTTGGGAATCTGTCTTCAATTTTATCCTTCCTTATTTATTGTTTTAATCTCCTGTTTTTCTCTTTCTTTTAGGTAAGTCCTGCTGCTTTCTAAATTACTTCAGAATGTCCTTTAGCAAAATGGTAAAATGGTAAGTGAATTTCTCTTGTGGTATGGTTTTATTTTCCAGGTGCAAAAAGAGTATCTTTTTTTTTTTAGAGCTACATTTTTGGTATCAGGCAATTTCTTGACTTTTATTCATAATAATCTAGGAAGCATTTGGTCATAAGTGGGGTAGCAGTTTTCTGCTTGATACTTTGATAGAGCTTCACTACTTTGAATTTTCAATGTTGTTCATAACACATAACCAAGAGTCTTCTGGTATCTTTCTTAGAGGAAGTCTGCTCAACTTATGGTAGGCCTTGAATTTTTGCTGGTCAGAGGTTACAGATGGTACATAATTGGTTTTGAAAGTTAAAGAGTTTTCCTTTTTGAGCATCAAATTTAGAACCCTGTAGGTAAATATTATTCCAGTGATATTGGATAATAAAACCTTTGTTTAAAAATACTCTATGCCAAAGCTGTCAAAGGAAATGTGAAACGTGAGAGTGAAAAATGAGAAGTAAAAGTTCACGAAACCTGTCCGCTTTGTTTAGTGTTTCAGAGGGAAGGGTATTAGCACTGCAGTCTTCATCTGCTGGAATTAGCTTCATGGTCCATTAAAAGAAGCACAAATTTAGCTTTGTATATTGCAGTCCTTCGTATTCAGAGATGACGCAAGTTGCGAGGAATTTTGATTCATCTTCCTTAAGATGAGAGTGTGTATAACAAGCTGAAATTATGACTTCTTAGTGTTGTCAGCTATTTTATTTTGTGTCCTTGGTTTTACTGCTATGTTGTACATAATTATACTCATGCTAGAATCATATTCTGTGCTGTTTCAGGAGACCATTTTAAAAGATTTTCTCATGAGGTTGAGCATTCATTTGATGGCATCAAAACAAAATAGAAGCATATGAGGGGGGATTTAGTTGAAACTATGAGAGGCAGAATGAGAGAGCTTTTGGTGTACAATCTTTCAGCAGAATTTCTCCTTTTAAACAAGGAATGTAAAAGGAAACCTTTAACTTTTAGGTACTAGGTCATGGCCATTATTAACTCATAGATTGTCCACTTCTATTTCATTAAATAATTGTCATTATCCGTTCCCTACTTGTATTAACAGTTTGTATCCAGAATCTGGTGGAAATCATTCTTCCAATGTAAAAAAAGAAATTTAATATTATATTTTATTTTGTTTGGGGGTAGGAATCTGAGGAGGTTACAGGATGTGGCTAGTATATCCTGGAGTTGTGCAACATAAAAATCTTGGAACCAATAAGGAAGATCCCAAGGTCTCAATCCCAAAGTGCCCAAAGATGCCACTGGTAAAAACAAATAAATAAATTCTGGTTGTTGCTTCTTTTAAAATGTAAACTATCACAGCTTAGATAATTAAGCTTTGAACAAATTTCTGCATATATTATATAGGGTTAGTTGAAGAGTAATCAATTCTAGATTCTCATAGACTAGCTAGGTGAAATTAGATATTTTGAAATTATCTTTAAACATCATCCTAGAAGAAGCTAAGCTGCATAGTTCATTGAAAGCTCATAGTAGTCAAGGACTTTCTAAAAGACAATTTACTTTCTTAATGGAAATTATTCCTCTTTCGTTTAATTTCTTCATTGAAAAAAATATTTTTTATGGAAATTTATACCAAGTTATTATGTAAGCATTAAGTTAATAAGGTTAAAACTGATTTAATGCCTTAATATTTCTTCCATTTCGGTTAGAACGTGAAGTATTTTTTTTAAAAGATAACTTTGTAAGAAAAAATACACATTTTAAAATTGCTAATTAAATAAGGGATTCTAAAAATATATCATATCATAAAGATTCTGCTTGAAAATATTCATATTTTTATTCTCCAAAGTATCCTAAACCATGAGTAGAAGACATTAGGTACTTGTCAAAACCCATGTAGAAATTTGCAGCACTAAAAGCAAAACTTAAATTTTTTAAGGTTTTAAAATGACAATTAACAAGGTTAGCAAATCCAGATCGAAATGCAGAATATGGCAAAATTCTCTGAATATCTTATAAATGTACAGACCAGCCTCATTGAAGAGGATGAGAGAAAGAGGAGGAAGAAGGTATAATGGTTCATGCGATAACGGAATGCATTTCACCAATGTGAACTCATTCTTGCTCTATATAGATGCAGATGGCCTGTGTATAAATGAGCAGATACCTTACAGATGAAAAAAAAAATGTGTGGCAAAGTATTCATTTAAGAAAAAAAAAACCCTGAGCTATTCTTGTATCATGGTATCTATCATGATGTGAAACAAGCAACAGTACAAAGACCCTGGTGGGTGCCCATGACTCTCCTTATTGCAAGTCCTCTTGAGGAAGGAATCTAACTGAATGAATTAAATTAATAAGGAGTCAGATAAGTTTTCATAAAAGAACATGCTTTGAAACTTGCTGTTTGCTTTATCATGATGAAGAATGTGTTTAAACTTTATAAAATGCATTAGTAATACTTAAATTTTACATAGAGATATTTATCAAAGTCCATAGGTGGGTTATTCTGTGTATTTGTGAATGGAGTTTGTTTGTTCCAAAATACATGGAATTTTTTTACTGAAAATTATGAAAGACGCCAAAAATGTATGCTTGATTCCTGAGAACAAGCTTCTTTCTGTGTTCTTTGCGGAGAAAAATGGAAATCTTCTAGAAAATACCTATTAGTGCCAGTGGAAAAGATGGTTATGGTCTGGTTTGTAATTTCTGTTTTCGTAACCGTTTATTGCAATTGGAAGATAACAGTAGGAGAGTTCACCCTTGGGGCTTTCTATAAAGATCTGCAATAGAATCGGTTCCAGAACACCATTCCATGATGTCTAGGATTGACTTCACAACATGGGTAATGAAGGATAGAGGCAGAAGAGGACTACTAAGTAGAAATGAGATCTCATTGCAGAAGATTTTAGAGGAAGAGGTTGTTTTAAGAGATAAAAATATTTGATATGCAAGAGTATTTTTGTATTTAAAAAATATATAAAAAATTACAAATCTTTGTATGTAGTTAACATTTGTAATGGCCAAGAAAGGCAAATGCCTTAGTTTTTCAGGAATATGGAAGGATACGTGCAGACTCACAGTTACTGCTCCATTTAATCTTTAGGCATCGCTTGGCCACATTCCAGTGCAATAGCCACAGCAGGACCTATAGCATGTGAGCTTTGCCTCATTAGTAGAACATTTTAGTTATTTATATTATATTAATCAATATGTTTGAAACCTTGCACCTCTTCATCATCCTTCCTGGCTAATGATCTGCACTTTATATTCCTCATAAGTAGAAGTAGAATGGTGTCAGTATCTTTAAAGATGCATCTTTGAAATTTCAAGTAGAAATAGAAAATATTTTCATTTCATTCAGTTCTTAAGCCAGTAATGAATATTAAAGATTTTTTTACAGTGTAGTTTCCAACAAAAATGGGAAGAATAAATCTACATTGTAAAGCCTGTTAAAATTCAAAAACTTAAATTCATTTAGAAGAGTAGAAGTGAGGAAAATACACAATTTATCTAGGCTAATTCAGTCATTGTAATTTAATAATGCATTTACCCTGAGCTTCCTAGTGATAGAGGCAATACAAGCAAATGCAATGGATTACAAAGTTCCTATTATTAATTAAAGGTATTATTTCCTTTAGGAGAAGCAAAATTTTTCCTGTGCTATATTTGTCTTTTCCTGTGCTATATAAGTCTTATCCATTATTGAAAAATGTGGGAATTATTGTCTTTACCAATAATATTATAAGGATGTGGAGAAATGGTGTTCCATGCCTTGTTAAGCCACAAGTCATTAGAAGTAACTCACAGGTGGTATCTCACATGGATGTAAGCGTCATGGTGTCTGAAGCTTTTCTGATGCTAAACTTGATGAAATCTTGTGGAAGACAGTAGATGGTATGCGCTTAAGGTTGTATTTATGACATCGCTTCTTACAGAAGATGAAAAAGTGTCAAACTGAAATCCATCTTTGGTTAACAGGTGGAGGAGTGCTTTCCTGTGATTGTGATTATTATCATTACCTTCGAGGAGATTTTTTGTTTGTTTGTTTTTTTAACGAGGAGTTGTTTTGAAGAACTAGGAAGTACAAAGTTCTCTTTCAGAAAGAGAGGTTTTAAGCTCTCTCGTTGCGTTTAGTTTTGTTTTGTTTTTAAAGAGAAAACCATTACAACATATTTATTCCAAATAGACAAATATTTGAAAAGGATGTTTGGTTTTTCTTTTGAAAGGGAGTTGATGACGAAAAGAAGTGATGGATTTTTGCAAGGGTCATATTCTCGGAAGTGGGAGGATGGTAAGGGTCGTTCAACTGGCAGTTCATTAACTTTCAGAGTCTTCCAGGCTCCTCATGATTAGTATTAGTACAAAAAAGTAAGGAGCACCTCTAACCTCAATTATTTTCACCCATGGCTCTCTCTTTTTCTCTATTATTTTTAGAAACAGATTTCTGTTTGAGATAAATTTGAAAAAGAAAATTTCCCAATCCAGATGCAGGGTCATATGTCTTTTGATACAAAGGGATTTTTTTACGGAATGGTGATGGTGGGTTTAGTTGTGTCTCTTCGTGTGTCACATTCTGCTGCTTTCCAGCCTCTCTCATTTCTCTTTGATAGTTCTAGGATTGTTGTAGAGTGCCACCGAATGAACGACCACCAAAGCCAGATTCAGTTTAAAGGGAGTCTTTATTAGCTGGCCAGTGACTACAGTCTGAGGTTTGGGGCAGAGAGTCAGAACTGCAGTACCAGCCAAAGTTGGGGTAGCCTCTTATAGGGGTTGGCTGCAAGGTATGCAGGATTCCCATGTGAAAGCAGTTACAGAAGCTGAATCAAGCAGGTTAATTATTTCTGAGGGGAATGGGGTTTCTATGCAGTTACATTGTTAAACAAAAGGGTTTCAGGCTAGTTAGCAAAGACAGCCCCAGATATAAGATGTCGTCCCCGCTTTTTGTATGGCTAGCACGAGCTACTTTTTCATGGGAAGAGCAAGCAGGTTTACGGAAGCAGACAGCCATGTTAGGATAAGGGAACAAAATGGACGAAGACTTGCTCATGTACAAGGTCTAATATTTGGCCTTCCTCAGGATCTCTTTGTTAAAATAATTATTTTTTCTCTGTGTGAGATTCCGTCATTGGATGAAAGGTCATGGTTCTCATATGAATCCTGGATAATAAATACAGTTCAAAATGGATCGAAATGCATAGAGCAAAAAGGCTTTCCAATTAAAAAACACTTGGCCAAGTTTGCACCAAACAACCAACCATGTATATAGACTCTGATTTCTCTTCACTTATAATTAGCTGCCATGCAAAGTTAATTACTTTCAGGATCAAAGGAAACAAAACTAGAAATAAAATGGAAGAATTCCTTCTAGATTTAAAGTTTAAATAAATGTTTGCCTTAGGAACAGACCATATGCCGAATCCACCCCAGAGGGAAACAGACTTAAGGTTCTTCAATACATATAGACCAACTTTAAAGTTCATTGCAGGTGAGCAAAGAAATAAGGCACATTTTATTTCCTTTGGGAATATCAACTGGGAGATTTTGTAAGGCAGTCGCAAAGCTTCTTTACATATCGTTATTTGGTTTTATCGGTAGAGCTGAGAAAGATGGTACCTTTTGGAAGATTTATTCTTGAAATACCTTCTTTCTGGGAATATCACTAAAAACTATAATTTGATTTCTGATTTCTGTGAAAAACATATCTTCCTTATTACAAAGGCTATTACAAAGGCTAATTGATGGTGAGGAGACAAAGTAGCTCTATTCACGTACTTGGCCAGTTTTCATTAGGTCATGGTAAATACTTTTTTGGTTTATTTGTTTCACTTTTCATCCTTAGTCTACTGTTTTCTTTTGCATTGCTTTGTTTCTCCTTCCCCGCCCAGTAATGACTTTAAGCAAATCAGTGTAAGCACACAAATGGAATTTCTGTAATCATATATTTTCTTTTTTTCAGTTTGTTTCTAAGAACAGGTTATGATCTTTTGTATAATGCACTTTGAAATAGAATGAGCAGTTTCTATGATGTTTACAAGAAAATTAAGAGGATATATGCCCAGAGTAGCTCTCATCCTTGAATAGGGAAATGTACGTGGGTTCAGACTTTATTGCTGAACTCTCTCCCTGATGCTTAGGTTAAAGTGTTCATCCCATCTTGGATTAACACCAATGAGAGTACAACTAGTCAGCAGACACTCACCATCGGCGCTGTCCCCAAAGATTTCCGGAAAGCACCAGTTTCCATCCCCAACCCATTAGCTATACTCCCTCTTCTTTTTCTTTTTCTTTTTTTTTTTGGAGAGGTTTTCGCTATAGGGCGTGTGTGCTTGCCAGACAGAGAGAGACATAGAGACAGAAAGCGAGAAATCACCCCCCAGGGAGGGTGGTCACGCCGCAATCCCTTCTCCTCCATTATCCTCTAGGGATCTTGGGCACGCACACATGTGCCCGACGTGAGTTTTAAGCCACCGGGTCCTGGATGTGAACCGCGGTCAACTACGTGGGAGTCCAGCGACATAGCCGTTATGCTAACTGCTGGTTCCCTCCCTCTTCTTGATGTACTCATCCCATTAAACTTCTATTTGACTGAGTATTTACCGAGTGTCTAGCAGTGAGTGCCATGTTCCACACTTACCTAAATGTTTTCTAATAACAGTTACATGAGGTAGGAACAGGTAACACTACCATTGTACTCGGTAGCCTGGCTGAGAGGGTCTACGTGGCTAGTATGAAACTGAATCCAGACTTAAGCCAGCTCTGTCAGGATCCAACACTTGTGCCTATGATAATACTTTCGTTACTTTTCTCTGATAACATTTCTATTATATTTTTAAAAATCCCTAGCATAAAACTTACCATCTTAACTATTTTTAAGTGTACAAGACAGTAGTGTTCTCATCATGCTCATTGTGCTACTAATCTGTAGAACACTCCCATCTCACAAAACTGAAACTGTACACTTTGAACAGCTCCTCATTTTGCCTTCCTTTCCCATCTCCTGGGTGAGCACATTCCACTCTCCGTTTCTGAGAGTTCGTCTACTTTAGATACCTAATATAAGTCTAATCACACACTATTTGCCTTTTTGTGACTGGCTTATTTCATTTACAATAACATCTTCAAGATTCAATCATGTTATAACATGCGGTTAGATTTCTTTCTTCCTTTTTTTGTAGAAAGAGTAGAATAATATTCTACTGTATATGTGTACCACATTTTCTTTTGTTTGAAAGATATGCAAACATTTGTTTATTGATGGACAATTAGGTTGCTTCATTTCTTGTCCATAGTGAAAAATGCTGTTATTTCAATTATATATATATATATATTTCGATTCTATCTATCTATCTATATAGTGATGGTGAAGATCAGGAAGTAGGTTTAGTTGTGGCTCTTCGTATGTCATATTCTGCAGCTTCCCAGTCTCTCTTATTTAGCAACACTTACGTGTTGTGTATGTATATGTATGTGTATGTGTGTGTGTGTGTGTGTGTGTGTGTGTGTAAGTGTATGAGTCCCCAAAATTTGGAAAAGAGAAAAAGAGAAGAGATTGCAGTGTGGCCATCTAAGGGCTATCCAATCCACATTCAACCCCTACCCCTAATAACCACACACACACACACATACACACACACACACACACACATATATATATTTATATATATTATATTTATATATATACACAAATACATATATACAACATATACATAGACACATAGATAGATACACACACACACACACACACACACACACACATACACAAACACCAGAAAGTGGGATTATTGAATCATGGCAATGCAAGTTTATAATTTCTTAAGGAAACTCCATAATATTTTCCATAGCAAATCTATCATTTTACATTTGCATCAATAGCAGCCAAGGGTTTCAGTTTTTCCACATGATTACCAGCACTTGTTACATTCTGTTTTCCTTGATATCAGCTATCCATATGGGTGTGTGATAATGTCTCTGTGTGGTTTTGATTTGCATTTTCCTGATAATTAGTTATGTTGAGCATCTTTTTATGTAATTGTTAGCTATTTGCATATTTTCTTTGAAGAAATGTGTATTCAAGTCCTTTGCTCATTTTTAATTTTATAAAAATAATTTTAAATAGTGTATATTTAAAGTATACAACAAGATATACAGACCTTTTTAAAAAATTAGTTTTATTGAATTTTAAAAATTATTCTTCTGTTTTCTATTTTGTTTCTTTCTTCTCTGATTTTTTTAATCTTATTTCTGGTAATTCTTGATTTAGTTTGTTCTTTTAATTCTTTAAGGTGTAAAAGTAAGTTGTTGATTTGAGATCTTTTTTTTAAATTTACTGTTTACTGCTCTGAATTTCCCTCTTAGTACTACTTTAGGTGCATTCTGTGAATTTTGGTGTTTTTTTTCTTTTCATTTTCATTTGTCTTAAGATTTTTTTATTCCTTTTTATAATTAATATTTTATCTTTCAGTTGTTCAAGATAATTTTTTTTTAATTTTCACATATATATGACTGTTTTTCTTTTGCTATTGATTTATAATTTCATTCCATTGTAGTCAGAAAATATTCTTGATATGGTTTTAGTTTTCTCAAATCTGTTAAGACTTGTTTTGTGGCCTAACATCATCTATCCTATAATATCTTGTGTGCTGTTAAGAAGAACGTGTATTCTGTTGCTGTTGAATGGAGTGTTCTGTATGCCTGTTAGGCCCGATTGGTCTACAGTGTTGTTCAAGAACTTTATTCTTTATGGATCTTCTGTCTGGTTGTTTTTATTCATTATTGAAAGTGGAATATTAAAATTTCCAATTCTGTTATGTCTATTTCTCCTCAATTTTCTCAATATTTGTCTTGTAAGTGTCAGATGTTGACATTGATGCATATACATTCATAATTTTTATAACTTCTTGGTGAATTGATCTTTTATCAATATATGATGCCCTTCTTTGTCACTGTGACAGTTTTTGACATAAAGTCTATTTTTTGTGATATAAGTATGTCCACTTCTCTCTTTTGGTTATCTTTTATCATTCTTTCAGTTTCAGTCTATGTGTTTCATTAAATACAGAGTGATACTTTTATAGAGAGACTATATTTGATCTTATTTTTTTTATTTTTTTCAAATGTATTTTCCATCTATTCAAAATCTGTTTTTTAAGTGAAGAGTTGAATCTGTTTGTATTTAAATAGTTATTAAGATGTCATTGTATTACCGTTTATTTATTTGGTTTGCTGTATGCTTTGTTGTTATCTTGTTCTTCTTTTCTATTTTGTCAGCCTCCTTCATGTTTCATTGATTTTATTTTTTTCTATTTTAGTGGCATGTTCTTTTTTCTTTTCTTTTTTTTTTGTATACCTTATATAGGCACTTCTTTGTGATTCTTTGAGGATTATAAACACCATCTTTCGGTTAAAAGAATCTATTTTTTGCTAATAAGAGCTTAACTCCCATCACATTCAAATCTCTACTTCTTTATATATACATTTCAACATTATATTACTTACATCACAAATGAAATTTTTAATATTGTGCATCTATTGATATAGTTTCATAATTATAGCATTTGTATGCTTTTGTCTTAAATTCTATACCAATGTGAGAAGTGATTCACACACTCCCAATTCAGTATTATAGGATTCTCTGTTTGTCTACATATTTACCTCTACTAATGATATTTATATTTTTGTATGTTTTCATGTTGTGGTTCAGTGTCCTTTTATTTTAACTTGAAAGATCTTATTAGTATTTCTTGTATAACTAGTCTAGTGATAATAAACTCCTTTTGCTTGCATCTATCTGGAAAAAAAATCTTCTGTTTTTCTTTTTTTTAGGGATAGATTTGTAAGAAAAAATATTCTTATGTGACTGCATTTTATTTTTTAAATTTGGCAATTTGAATATATTATCTCATTCCTCTCTAGCCTGCAAGGTTTCTGCTAGAAGAAATCAGTTAATTTTCCTATGGAGAGGTGTCTTGTACATGAAAATATCATGTTTCTCTTTGCTTTCAAGATTCAGTCTTTGCGTTTGATTTTTCACAGTTTGGTTGTAATGTATCTCAGTGTGGGTGTTTTTGGATTCCTCTTAATTTATTAAGGTTCTTCAATTTGAAGTCTATATCTGTTTCCATATGTGAGACATTTTCAGACATTATTTTGCCAAATATGTTCTCTGCTCCCTGCTTTCTGCTTTATCTATTATCTAAGATTCCTATTATGTGTATATTGGTATGCTTGGTGTAATCTCATAAGTCTCTTGAGAGATTTCTTCACTTATTTGTTTTTAAAGCTATAGGGTATGTGTGCTCTCCAGAGTGAGACAGAGAGAGAGGGGAAGTGAGGAATAAATCCCCAGGGAATGACGATGCCAAAATCTCTTCGCCTCCATGGTACTTCTTGGAATTTTGGACACACATACACATGTACCCAGTACGTTTTTCAAGCTACTGTGTCCAGAACTCAAACTGCAGTTGGTCATGCAGGATCTAGTCACCTTAGTCTTTATACTACCTTCAATCTTTTTCCTTTTGGATCCTTTTATTTGATAATTGCAAGTGATCTGCCTCAAAATTCACTGATTCTTTCCTCCGTTTGGCCAATTCTGTTGTAGAATCCCTCTATTAAATTTTTCAATGTAGTCATTGTATTCTTTAGTTTCAGAATTTCTACTTGGTTCTTTTTCACAATTCCTATCTTGTTGATATTCTCCTTCTGTTCATGCACAATTTTTCTAATTTTCTTCAGTTATATTTTGTTCTCTGTAATTTTATTGACCATTTTTGAAATGGTTATTTTGAATTATTTCTCAGTAATTCATAGCCTTAGGTAATCCATATTTTTAAGAACCATGTCTGTTGATTAATTTGGTTCCTTTGGTTGCGTAATATTTCCATTTCTTCCATGCCTTAGGATGTCTTGCCAATTCTTAGGTATTTAGGAAACAAGAAAAGTTATCTCCCTCTCCCTTCACAGAGTGGCTTCTATTTCCGTAATCTGCCTGGCTAGATTCTGGAGAGTTCTCAAAACCTTTTGGGGGGGATATGTCTTCTCTGAATTTATGTGTATATTTTCTCAATTACAGAGTTTACTATTCTCTTCCTTAGGAGTGTGTAATCTCCTCTCTGCTATCCACAGTCCTTCAGGTTCTCTGGATATTAGTCTCAGCAGCACCTGTGCATCCCAAGTCCGCCACTCCCATGTCACTGTGAGTCAGGAAAGGCAGAAACCAATTCCTCAGTCAGCTCTCCAAAAATCTGAAACATTGGATACACATTCTGCTATTCTCTTCACCTCCTGAAAAAGCTGCAGTTATCATACTGAACCGTGTTTGTTTGAGGGAGAAGCAGTTGAGGTGAGAATAATGTTTCCTATTCATTTCAATGCAGCATTTTTGACTGTGTGCCTATGATGAACCGAGACTTCCTAGCTGGCTTCTTGAGTCCTCATAAAAGGCATTTTGGTCTACTGGGAGACCAAATCTTGGGAGATTTCTTCACTTATTTTATTTTTTAAACTATAGGGTATGTGTGCTCTCCAGAGTGAGACAGAGCAAGAGGGAAAGTTAGAATGTAAAGGTGATTAACACCAACTTGTTAAGTTGGTGTCTCTGTGGGAGGGCCAAGACTGCCACCTTCTATTCTGCCATCTTGCTGAAATGATTTCTCTCTTCTGTAACATTTTTATTATCACAGCAAGACAATTTTGTCTTAAAAATATAAAATCAGTCTGAACTAAAAACAATACTTTGTGCTATTGTATATAGCAAACATGTTACTGAGGGTTTGCTTTAAACATAGGTAATTAAAGGCAAAGTTAGAGAGATGTGGGGTTTTTGTGTTAGGAGGGCAAAGGTAGTAAATCATTTATAAACCGTATTCAAATTGGGACCAGCAGTTGGTGTAATGGCTATGTTGCTGGACTCCCATGTAGTCAACCATGGTTCAAGTCCCGGACCCAGTGGCTTAAACTCACACCAGGCACATGTATGTGTGTGCCCAATATCCCGAGAGGAGAATGGAGGAGAAGGGATTGTGGCATGGTCATAGCCCCTGGGGGGCCATTAAAGTGATTAAATCATCCAATTCTATCAAGAAAAACCTTTATAAGGAATTCATTCTGGACAAAAATGTAGGCCTATGTGACCACCTATACTTTCAAAATCTTCTGGATACCTTCTAAATGACTTATAAGAGAATTGTATGTTTAATAGATCTTGCTTATTCATTACAGTCTGAAATGAAAGACTCAACATTATTTTCCATTTGCCTCTCCATCTTGGATCCACCTTGACTAAGAAAATAATTAGGTCCTGGCCTAAAAATAATAAACTCTCACTCCTCTTGCCCACGTTATAGTGCAATCCAGGGTTATTCTGGGTTTGAGGAATTATTTTCAATAGCCTTAGCAGTTTTAATCAAAAATGATTAGTGACTCTTTGAATACTTAGTCACCTTTATATTCTGCTTAACCTTAATTTGGTTATTATTATGTTTTAATCAGAAGTTATCCTGGAAATATTTTACACCCAGGTTAGAATCTTATGTAAAATTAAGAGAAAGGAAGAACATGAAAAGAATAGAGACTGATGAAAATAAAGAATTGAAAAATAGTGAAATTCAGTTTAATCGCATTAAATGAAAACTCCTCGATGTTCATTATCCTGTAATTCTATGGTGTTTATGCTAGGTGAACAATAGTCTTGCTAATATTCCATCAGACTATTAAAAACCACATTGGGGAGTGACCTTTATAGTTATGCAACAGCAAATCTTTCTTTTTTTTTTTTTTTGAGAGATTTTTTCGCTATAGGGCGCATGCGCTCGCCAGACAGACAGAGAGAGACATAGAGACAGAAAGCGAGAAATCACTCCCCAGGGGGGATGGTCACGCCGCAATCCCTTCTCCTCCATTTTCCTCTCAGGATCTTGGGCATGCACGCACATGCGCCTGGCGTGAGTTTGATGCCACCGGGTCCGGGACACGAACCGCGGTTGACTATGTGGGAGTCCAGCGCCATAGCCATTATGCTAACTGCTGGTCCCATAGCAAATCTTTCTTTAGATAAAAAATATCTGAGGGCATGAAGAGTCCCTTTCCTAGATTTCCTCCATATAAATCCATCAGTTCTGCGTAAGTACATACACAGGACAAGTAGATGTCTACCACCCTGCCCCTCATTGATTACTATCCCATTCTGTTTCGTTTTGCCTATATACCCAGTTATCACTGTTAGATAGGAAGAGATCACTCTTCTTTCTATTTCAAAGATAGAACACTTGGCAAGAGGACACAGATAACAACATGACTGGAGTAAATCCCCAATGAATTGGCTAAAGAGTAAAAAATGCTGAGTTCAGTAATTTGGGGATGCTTGGGTTCTAGATCCGACTTTGCCACTATGTTGCTTTTAGTAATAACCGAAGACTTTGGTGCCTTTATTGATCTAAGTATAGACATACTTTAATGTCATAATAATAAATTTTATCACAGAAAAATAGATACACAGAAAGAAATATTGCTATTTTAAATCTCTCAATTCACAGGCAAGAATTATGAGGTATTTATACTTCTGTGACCTGCTTGCTTTCTTTCTTTATTTCTGAAATCATATTGTGAACGCCTTCCTTTGTTTACGTGAATATAATTGTCATCATTCTTTAATGTATACATCCTTTCTGTTTGCTTATTTTCATAATTTACTTAAATAATCTCCATTTATTGGGCATTTAGATTGTTTGTTTCATTTTGTTATCTATAAGCACTTCTTCAGCGAATGCCTTCAGACTTTAAAAATTTATCTTCATACAGTATGTTTCTAGAATTGACAATATTATGCCAAAGGATTTTCACATTTTAAAATATTTGTCACAAAGTGTGATAGAAAGAAAACTGGGTAAAATGCACCATCATTAGGCACAAAAGGAAACACCATAACCAATAAATATATGACATTGTAATGGTTGAGGAAATAGAAATGAAGACCATGGTAATACACACTACTGTATACTCACTCAAATGGCAAAATCTGAAAGTCTCATATTACCACGTGTTGCATAAGAGTCACTGGATCTTTTAGATACTTCCATTAATAGCTGAAACTAGTACAATCACTTGGGAAAACAGCTCCCTTTTGAATTATATAACTGAAAGTTTGCCTGTCTTATAACTCAGCAACCCCACCCCCAAATACATGGGAGAATTCATGCACATGTGCAAAAGTATAGCTATGCAAAATTTTTCTGTTAGCTAGGTGGCAGTGCAGGGGGATGCTACATAAGGTTCTGTGTTCATGGCCGGGTACCAGCCTGAGCATGCCAGCATGGGGATGCCCCCTGGCTAAAGCTGGGAGTACTGTGGCTTGAGCATCCTGGTGAGGTGCCTGTTTCTCCATTTATCTCTTTCTCCTCTCTGTCTCTGTTGCTCATGGAAGACACAAAGGAGGAAACCTAAAAAAAAGAAAAGATGTTCGCAATCATAAATCTCAACTGCCTATCAATTAGAGGCCTAAAGAATAAACCATTGTATCTTCCCAGCAAAATATGATGTAGTGGTCCATATAAATTAACAGTAGTAACATGAAACACTATAGTTTGCATGGTTTTTTTTTTTTTTTGAGTATTTATTTGAATAAGATAGAGAGGCTATTGAGGATGAAAAGCGAATGAATGTGGTACAAGAACTCTGCTGGTGCTTTGTGTCCATTACTGTCCCCAAAATTCTAGGAGGTGAGGCTACTTTTCTCATTTTACAGATAATGAAATTCTGAAAGGTTAGTTAAATGGCCCAAGACCTAAGAGTTAATGTAGCTGCACTAAGAGTCTGCTTACCACCATGATCTGAGCACCTAATCACTGGGCCATGTGGCCTCAATATTTCCACAGTATTATCCCACTTTTATACTATGAGAGTGATAGAAATTGTTGAATGTGAAATCTTCATCAAAGGTTATCATGTCATGAAAGCCCTGGAAGCCAATTACAAAATGTTTCATAAATAAAATAAAGGGAATTAAGGTACTTAAGAAAGACAAAGAGTGATAGAGCAAGAACAATTTAGTTAGCACAATTCTTTTCCAGTGAACCATTATGTATTTTGAAAGATTTAATAACATGAAATCACAGGGAAGCAAGAAAGTTTCTGAAAGCAAGCCTACAATAAGGAGACAGTGACATCTGTGACAAATGAGAGCGTCTGAAAGATGATTTGCAGATGCAGAAAAAGGCCTTTGGAAATAGCTGTCTGGTAACATAGTTCAAAAGACATACTGACCCTCTGAGCCATAGCCTTATGGTCATATTTTTCCATGTTGGGGTTAAGACCCAGTGATAACCCATGGATCTGAAGAGTTAGTGGGGCCTGCAAAACAAATTGTGGGTTTTATTGTGTGAGAAGAAGGACCTTGTAGAACCAGAAAAGGTCATAAGAGTCCTGAGGGCAAACGACAAGTACCAGAAAAATCACTGCTCTAGAGCATAGAGTAAGTATTTATTGCAAAACAATATGCAAACTCGAAGCAAAAGAACAACACCAAGGAACTTCAAAAAGTATTTTTTTTTAAATATCAAATTCAGCGTCACCCTTTGGACATGATCACATGATACATATACACATTCATTACAAATACATGAATGAAAACATGACAAAAACAGTGGAGAGCCATTCAGAGGGAAAACTTCTAAAGCCTTATTTAAAAGAAAATTGTATTAATAGCAGAATGCTATTGAATTAATTGAGAAAATGGCAGGACTTTACTCTGCAGGTTTGTTTAGTCTTCTGTATGTATATATATATATATTTTTTTTTTGGGGGGGAGAGGTTTTTAGCTATAGGGCATGTGTGCTTGCCAGAATGACAGAGAGAGATAGACAGACAGAAAGTGAGAAATCACCCCCCCCCCAGGGAGGATGGCCACACCGCAATCCCTTCTTCATTCTCCTCTCAGGATCTTGGGCATGCACGCACACACACCCGGCATGAGTTTAAGCCACCGAGTCCGGGACTTGAACCGTAGTCGACTACATGGGAGTCCAGCGACATAGCCATTATGCTACCTGCTGGTCCCTATGTAGAATATTTTTGATGGTTACGTAGCGAGTTAAGAATCTTAGTGCCACGTAGTCAATGACTTCCAGGAAATGATAGAATAAATCCTTAACATGGATATCTACAATACATGGCTCCTTTAATGAGGCAAGAAATTGGAGACATCTGGGACCAGCAGATGGTGTAATGGTTACATCTTTGAACTCCCATGTAATCGACCATGGTTCCAGTCCAGGACCCAGTGGCATAAAACTCACACCGGGCTAGAACAGGTAACCTGTTTTTAAAAATTAAGGTCTTTGTAGTCTGTTGGCCTAGAATCAAATTCTGGTTTGGGCTTTAATATGTAGATAACCATAAACAAGATTCTTTGTCTATAGAATTTCTGTTTTTCACAACTGTAAAGGGAAATAATGGATCTAATTTCCCTATCTTTCAAAGATGTAAGGATTACCTAGGTAGTGTACATAAAGTAATATGCCTCCCTTGCCATAAATATTCACAAAGACAGTGGATATTTTAGTGAAAAGAACACTGGTCTAGGGGTGAGCAACCCAAAGGCCAAATGGAACTTGGTCTCTTCTCTTTGCCCTTTAGTAAATCACAGTCTGTCAGGGTCTCCATTTCTCCATCTACAATAAAAGGAAAGATTTATATGCAATCTCCTTCTAGTCTTCAGATTCCATGTTCTACATGCTTACCTGGGCCCAGCAGAGAATGAGGCTTTTTGACATTGACCAAGGCAATATTCTCTATCTTTCAGAAAATAACTGAATTTTGTGGCCATGATTACAAATAGGATAAAAAAAAAGATTATTTAAGTATCTATACCATTAGTCTAAAGCTCTGCAGACATTTTACAAAATGGACATCTTTCAGCAGCATTACCGTGTAGCTTAGGGGAATAGTGGCAGGGATAACCATTAACACACAATGGAGGCGACACTGAGATCCAGAGTCCCACAGTGTTCTTATAACTCTCTCTTTCTCTCTGTCTTTCTGTCTCTCTCTCTTATTGTCAGAGGGCTCATGTGCCTTTTCAGAGACGACAAGTACCAGAAAAATCACTGCTCTAGAGCATAGAGTAAGTATTTATTGCAAAACAATATGCAAACTCGAAGCAAAAGAACAACACCAAGGAACTTCAAAAAGTATTTTTTTTTAAATATCAAATTCAGCGTCACCCTTTGGACATGATCACATGATACATATACACATTCATTACAAATACATGAATGAAAACATGACAAAAACAGTGGAGAGCCATTCAGAGGGAAAACTTCTAAAGCCTTATTTAAAAGAAAATTGTATTAATAGCAGAATGCTATTGAATTAATTGAGAAAATGGCAGGACTTTACTCTGCAGGTTTGTTTAGTCTTCTGTATGTATATATATATATATTTTTTTTTTTGGGGGGAAGTTTTTGCTATAGGGTATGTGTGCTTGCCAGAAAGACAGAGACAGCAGAGAGAGATAGACAGACAGAAAGTGAGAAATCACCCCCCCCCCCAGGGAGGATGGCCACACCGCAATCCCTTCTTCATTCTCCTCTCAGGATCTTGGGCATGCACGCACACACACCCGGCATGAGTTTAAGCCACCGAGTCCGGGACTTGAACCGTAGTCGACTACATGGGAGTCCAGCGACATAGCCATTATGCTACCTGCTGGTCCCTATGTAGAATATTTTTGATGGTTACGTAGCGAGTTAAGAATCTTAGTGCCACGTAGTCAATGACTTCCAGGAAATGATAGAATAAATCCTTAACATGGATATCTACAATACATGGCTCCTTTAATGAGGCAAGAAATTGGAGACATCTGGGACCAGCAGATGGTGTAATGGTTACATCTTTGAACTCCCATGTAATCGACCATGGTTCCAGTCCAGGACCCAGTGGCATAAAACTCACACCGGGCTAGAACAGGTAACCTGTTTTTAAAAATTAAGGTCTTTGTAGTCTGTTGGCCTAGAATCAAATTCTGGTTTGGGCTTTAATATGTAGATAACCATAAACAAGATTCTTTGTCTATAGAATTTCTGTTTTTCACAACTGTAAAGGGAAATAATGGATCTAATTTCCCTATCTTTCAAAGATGTAAGGATTACCTAGGTAGTGTACATAAAGTAATATGCCTCCCTTGCCATAAATATTCACAAAGACAGTGGATATTTTAGTGAAAAGAACACTGGTCTAGGGGTGAGCAACCCAAAGGCCAAATGGAACTTGGTCTCTTCTCTTTGCCCTTTAGTAAATCACAGTCTGTCAGGGTCTCCATTTCTCCATCTACAATAAAAGGAAAGATTTATATGCAATCTCCTTCTAGTCTTCAGATTCCATGTTCTACATGCTTACCTGGGCCCAGCAGAGAATGAGGCTTTTTGACATTGACCAAGGCAATATTCTCTATCTTTCAGAAAATAACTGAATTTTGTGGCCATGATTACAAATAGGATAAAAAAAAAGATTATTTAAGTATCTATACCATTAGTCTAAAGCTCTGCAGACATTTTACAAAATGGACATCTTTCAGCAGCATTACCGTGTAGCTTAGGGGAATAGTGGCAGGGATAACCATTAACACACAATGGAGGCGACACTGAGATCCAGAGTCCCACAGTGTTCTTATAACTCTCTCTTTCTCTCTGTCTTTCTGTCTCTCTCTCTTATTGTCAGAGGGCTCATGTGCCTTTTCAGAGAGAGAGAGACAAAGAAAAAGAAAGGGGGAAATTCCTGATTTAGTGTAGTCAGCCCATTGTCTTTTTTTTTCTTTTTTTTTTTTCTCCATTTCTCATCAGGATTTGGGGAATGCACACACATGCATCCACCATGTTTTTCAAGACACTGGTACTGGAATTCAAATTGTAGTTGGCCTTGTGGGATCTGTACATTCCAATATACAGGCTTTAACCCCTGTGCTAAGGGCCAACCCAACCACCCACCTCTCAATATCCCTTGCCAACTTGTAGTTTAAAGTAACTCAAAAGGATCTTAGATGGGGAAATATGATAGTTTATGGAGTTTATTTATTTATTCTTTATAAACAATCCCAAAATAAATGGTCATGAAGGGGAAATTCAGTAATGGAGGGGAAAAATTAAGAACTGAAGAGTCTACTAACCCAACACTACTTTCCCACAAGTAGTAACTTTGTGATCATGTCAGCTCTGTAACTGTGATTTAATGGACATTCACTATTCTTTATCTCTGAGAAGTTAGTGTATATGTTGGGAATAAAGAAGTAGGAGGGAGCAGGGAAGGTCGGTGGGACTGGAGTTCGTATAGACTAACTCTGTATAAGTAACACTGTTGGACTTGAGTCTGAAAGTCTGAAAGGGTATAGCAGTGAGAATGATGTGATCTCCACGCCCCCAAAAGGGGTTGTTACCTTTTACTGGAAAACAGAAAATCCCAGTTGATTACCTTTATGCTGACAGCACTGAGGTCATTCGCTGCTTACCCTTAAAGCAGCTATTAGAGATAATCAGACTGTTTACATTATAGGATTTAGATCCCATGATGTATTGGGTATTTATTTAGTATCTTTTCAATAAGTGGGAGTAACTTCCAGGGTAGAAAAGAAGAGATTCATAGGCCAGTTAATGACATGGTGGTTAAGTTGGCTGGATCCCACATGGCCAACTATGGTTGGAGTCCCCAGTTAGTGGCTTGAAAAATGCACTAGGGCCAGCAGGTGGTATAGTGGTTAGGGTTCTGGATTCCCATATGTCCAATTATAGTTCAAGTCCCAGACCTGGCAGCTTGAAACTCACAATGGGTACATGTGTGTGCATGTCCAAAATCTTGAAAAGAGAAAGAATTGTGTATGGCCATCTCCCTTAGAGATGATTTCTTACCTTCTCTTTCTGTATCTTTCTCTGTCTCTCTGGTGAGCACACATACCCTATAGCAGAAACTCTCTCCAAAAACAAACAAAAAAAATAGAAAAGAAAAACACACAGCACGTATGTGTGCATACTTAAAATTCCAAAAGCAAAATGAACAGATTGTGGCATGGCCATCCCAGCCATCCACTCTGGGTGTGCTTTCTTACATTACCTCTCTGTCTCTGCCCAATAGGTCAATAAGTATGCACACATCATAGCAAATTAAAAAAAAAAAAATCCCTCTGGATCATGGTGAAGGAAAATTTTGTTTTCCTTTCCTTTCAAGCTAAGTAGAACCCAGATTCCACCATGTTACAAACTGACAAGATCCATTTGTGAGTGGGCAACAGAAGGGAGATACCCCTCCTTCATTTCTGACCCATTCCAGTCTGAGTTCCTGGATTCATTGACCTCTTTTATTTCTTCTTGATCTTTCTTCACAGAAGCACCCATATCAACCATGGATACAGAGGATCATTGACTGGATCCCAGGAGAAAGGATCCTCTTTTCATGTTAGTTAAAAGTCAAATGGTAACAGAATAGAGGATAATGGAAAATGCGATTTCCTAAGGGAAGCCCATGACTTCCACAGAGTTTTTCTGGGACAAAGTGTATCTTCTTGATTCATAAGGGAAAAAAGTATCATCGATAATAGAGATGACTTGATTGAATAACCAAATATAAATAGGCATTCCATTCTTAGGTAAATACAATAATAGAGATTATTGTAAATTCCTAGACAGTGGTAGAGAGGCAGTAGTGTTATATTGCTGTCTGTTTTTACTCACTTAGATCTTATGCACTCATAAACTTGCAGAACCAATGAAAGAGGAACCATAGAGATATTCAGCAAAAGAAAATCAAATATAAGAAAAATAAACACACGTGAAATTTCATAGAAAGTTGAGTTTTACCAAATGAATGGAAAAATGTTGAAATGACACAAGTAGAGAGTAGACAGAGTGGTGAGATGAATAGGGCAAGCTTTCCTCGTTTACCTGAACTTAATTCTGGGTACTGGATGGGAAGAGAGGTACAATATCACTGAAAAAAAAAAGAAAAAAATAATAAAAAACAAGATCATCACTGTAATGAGTTGGGTCCCAGGGAAAATGTGAAAACTCAAAATTGTCTGCAAAAGTTGCTAATTTGGAATGCTACTTATACATGGTTATGTTGGTTCCTGTCTTTCTAAACCCTTGGAAATTTGGAGATTTCTAGTAATTGTAATTTCTGTAGAGATGATTGGTGATGTTTATTTTGTTACCATACTAAGATCAATTAAGCAAAAAGAGGAAACCCAGTAAGTCCACCATGTGCAGTATGATAGACTGTGGCATCATCCAAGACAATTTTCATGAATCCAGCTAAAACCCAGACATCTCAGCAAAGACTATAGTCCAGGGATTTATCATGCTAGCTTTTTAAAGAAATCCTTTAAAATATCTTTTTTCATTTTTAATTTATTTTTTAGAAATTTATTTATTTGTTTATTTAATTCCATTTGTTATTATTTTTTAATTTGACCAGACAGGAGCAGAGAGAGAGAGAAAGGGAAAATGAGAAAGCAAGGCACCAGGTGTGGGACTTGAACTGTGGTTGGCCATGTAGGAATCTAGTGCCTTTATTCACCACACCACCTTGCCAGCCCCAAAATATCCTTTTTTTCATTACATTCATGACTTTCCCATTTTCAACCTTCTCTCTTCATTGTCAAGAGTCTATAATTCTAGACTAATCTTAGTAAAATAAATAATATAAAATTACATTCATCATGACTTCCATTTTCATTTTATTATTTTTTAATTTGACCAGACAGGAGCAGAGAGAGAGAGAAAGGGAAAATGAGAAAGCAAGGCACCAGGTGTGGGACTTGAACTGTGGTTGGCCATGTAGGAATCTAGTGCCTTTATTCACCACACCACCTTGCCAGCCCCAAAATATCCTTTTTTTCATTACATTCATGACTTTCCCATTTTCAACCTTCTCTCTTCATTGTCAAGAGTCTATAATTCTAGACTAATCTTAGTAAAATAAATAATATAAAATTACATTCATCATGACTTCCATTTTCATTTAACTAGGTATTATTTGTTTAAAACGGAGTTCATAAGTGTCAAAATTAAATCCTAAATTTGGTATACTATTAGTTTACTAAATTAATATCAGTTATAATTCACTTGCCTTCTGGCCTGCAAAATTAATGTGAAATATGAAGCCTAACATCAGGATAAGGGTCTCACTATCTTACTTCAAATGTTTATGTTGTTTTAATTTTTTCAATCATTATTATTTTTCTTCATTAAATCAAATTTCTCATAGGTTTATCTTTGAGTATGCATAAAGAATCAAATTTTAGGGACCAGCAATTAACGTGATGGCTATGTCGCTGGACTCCCATGTAGTTGAGTGCGGTTCGAGTCCCGGACCCAGTGGCTTAAACTCGTGTGGGGTGCATATACGTGTGTGCCCATGATCCCAAGAGGAGAATGGAGGAGAAGGGATTGCAGTATGGCCATCCCCCCTGGGGGGTGAGTTCTCACTTTCTGTCTCTCTGTCTCTCTCTGTCTTTCCAGCAAGCATACACTCTCTATAGCAAAAACCTCTAAAAAAAAAAATCAAATTTTATTTATATAACACTTTTTTCTTTTTCTTTTTCAATGAGTTCTAATCTTAAAATTTATTTTTTGGGGTATGGTCATTGGGCTGCTTCTATTAAAAAATAAATGAAAAATCTGTTTAAGCCAACACATATCTTAGTATACTGTGCCATTTCCAAAATAAAAATAGTTTTATTTGTGTTGGGACTCCTATTACGTATTTTAACTTTTGACTTATTATCTTAGTCATGTCGGAATGAAAAATGGTTGTCTCTAGGGACTTCCATTATGTCAGATTGAAAAATCATCTCTCTTGACTGCTTTGGGCAACTGCATGTTCAAAGCCCTTTTGCCTCATTTCTCATAGTGCTCTGTATGGGTATGCTGTATTCCTATTTTTGGGCCCATTTCCATTGCTGATGACAAATCTCATACTCACGGGTCAGACCAATTCCATGTGTACACAATAATCCCCAAGCAATTTGCAATGATTTATTCATAAGTTTGATTTATTTAAAAATATTTCCATTACCTAAAGCTATCTACTCTCTGAAATTTGAGTTTGTATGCATGTGTAGCTATGAATTAGAATTATTTTATAGACACACACACCACACACACACACACACACACACACAGGGACTATATACATATAGGAAAAGAAAGACTCCATTAAAAATGTGTGGTGATTGGTGCTTAGGAAACACTATACTGCGTGAGTTTTCTGATCTATTCTGTTATTAATCTCAGCCTTTGAAAACTGTTAGACTGTTGAGTTACTCTTTGGAGGACTACAGAGTTCTTTCTAGCACACCTGGGACACATTTGGTCCATCCTGAAACAGTGGGAGAGTATACAGTATGACCTCACTCTCTGCTCCCAGTGATCTTACTGCCTCTCTGTCCATGATCTTATTAACATCCTCATTCTCTTCATTTCTTTGGCCATTCATAGCAGACACAAGTGGTCAGGAGACAGAAAGATCTGTGGAGAGCTTTCTCTTTCTGGCGTCTCCTTCTTCTCATTCACCCGTTCATACTAGCTGAGTGCTAACGCAGTTTATGCATTATGTACCTGGCCTGTGGGTCTGCCTCTGTATCCTTTCCCTGTCTCAGGCCTTGTCAAATCTTTCTCTTCTGACCTTCCTGACCACTTCAGCCAGAGGGATCTCTTCATCCTCAACTTTGATGATACTTCCTTTGCATCACTCACGTGGCACCGGGTTATTCTACTTTGTAGTTCAGTTATTTGCATGAAGATCCTATTAGCTTTTCTAGATTGTCAGCTCCTTGAGAAGTAGTGTCCCTTCATGCCCTGAACAGCACTTCATTTAAAGCTTTGTGACCATTGCTGTTGTGTTTCACGATCGCTGTTCCATCAATGAGTGCATCAGGGAAGGCCAAGAAAGCAGGGATAAATTAATGAGACGTTAAACAGAAAAATTTAACTACAATGCTTATGTGATGGAAGGCCCATCAAATGTAATGATTCATTCTTGAATTGGAAATAAAGGAAGCATATGTATTTAAAGGGCATTTTAGCTGGTAAAAAGTCACTGCGGCATTAAACATTATTATAGTGACCCTAATTACTGAAAATTGGCATTTCTGTTTAAATGGCACTCTATAAAATTAGATTTTTCAATAACATATTAGACGAATTCAGTATTCTGTATGTTCAATTTGAGAGTCTTTAGAATGGAGAATAAATAGTACAGTAAAGCATAACATTCCAAAAATTGTAACTATTGATTTGACATTATATTTAATAATAAATGAGTAACTGAGAGTTGTGAGCAAGGAATTAATAAAAATAATTTCCCGTTTTCTTCTTGTGTTGCTCCCATAGAATTAAATTTTATTTTTGATTAATCCTCAAGAGTTAATCTAATCTGAATACTTTATTTTATGTACGGAAAAAAAATATCTGAAGCTTAGAGATGCTAAGTGGCTCAGATGCCAAGACATGAAAGTCAGGAAGACAGGAAGATGTGTGGGAGGAAGGTGTCATATGGTTTGAATAAAGAACAGAAGACATGAGCCACAACAATTTTACCACCTACACTTTTGGCTAAATATATTTTATAAATGTGTGGCTATTATATGAGTAACAGCAAATAAGCAACTAGTAAAGCAAAATAAAATCTTACTTCTAAATATCCTTTTGTTAGGACACACACACACACACACACACACACACACACACACAGCACACACACTTGTTTATGGTTTTACTCATGATCAAGAAGGTGTGCTCATGCATGAGAGAAAGAGAGAAGCACCCTTGGTAGGAGGCAAGGTCTTGTCACACAGCAGTCTCTTTTCCTAGCCTTCTGGCTCGTTAGAATCTTAGACACGTGTGCATACCCCTGGTTCATTTCAGGTCAACCAGGGGATGTGTCTGTTTAGTCAGCCATGTGGCTTTCAGCACTGCAGTTCAGTTACCTACCAAGTGTAGCACCAGGCTGGGCTAGGCCACATAGTTTTTAATATATATATATATATAGAGAGAGAGAGAGAGAGAGAGAAAGAGAGAAAGAGAGAGAGAGAGAGAGAGAGGAGAGAGAGATCGTGTGCATAAGGATCATGAGTTTTTTTTTAAATGTTATCCTTATACTTTTAATTTATTTATTCAAAACAATTTTTTGAGTTACATTGAACAACATGGACAGGTTTCCTGCTCTTAGTAGGCTCGTACTTATGAGAGAAGGAACAGGAAACAAAACTCAATAAACAGGTTATATAAGTCTGATGTGTTGAGTGTAAGTCCAACAAAATCACATAAAGAGTGACAAGAGCAGGGCGTGCTACTTGAGAGAAAGTGATCAGGACAGGAAGGGTATGATGCAATAAAAGACAGAAGAGCATTCAAACTTTGCTCGCCATCATACATGGTAGAAGACATTATTTCTCATGGGAAATGTAAATTTACCTGAAGCCAAAAATGGTGATTTAATCCAGTGATCCCACATGTAGAGATGACAGGACTCCGGAGTTTATGAGTTCACCCCCAACACCAACCCTGCCGTAGGACACTAGTATGTCATGACAGATCTTGGAATGAGAGAAAAGCTGATATAAGTGGAGGGCTTGTTTACAGGATGATATCAAACTAACCTATCCAATCACTTCCTAGCCAACACTAGCCCCTCTAGGTAACAATGAATCCTATCTATCAAAGGAAGAAGATTCTAAAAGTACCTTGTGTAGAGTTTAAACCTTTTAAAATATTAATTTTTAAACAAATTTGAAATCAAATCTGAAACAAAGAAAACTGTATAATCAATGGCCTGACCATGTTTGTGCCATCGGTAGGGTAAGGAAAAAAAAAAAAAAAAAAAACTTTTCTTCTTCCTTTTCTCTTCAACCCATGACCCTATTTTTACCATGGCACAGGACACGTTCTGATATGTATATTTTTAATGAAATAAAATCCAGAGACAGGCTTTTATGCATATTCATAGACACTTGATTAATAATTGATGAGAAAGCCTGGGGCAGGCAGTTGAGAATAAAAAACATTTAGCAGGGAGCAGAGTAGGAGAGGGAGATCTCACAGTAGCCTCAGTCCTGAGGGGAATAGAAGCAGAGGGAAAAAAGAGGAGAAGGAGGGGCAGACACAGTGCGGAATGTCATCGATGCAGTGTAATTTCCTTGATTTACATATTTAATTGCTTCCTGTCTTTAGCAGTTGGGCTGTAGAATTCTGACACATTTTCTGAGAAATTCATCTGAGGGTTGGAGAAACTGCTGGATGGGAAGGGAAAACTGAGCCTAACCCTGCTCATTGTCCTTGGAGAAAGGGCCGGAGAAGGGTCATTGCCATTTGTTTTTGGATTACCCAGGGCGTCTAGCCAGCAGATTGACTTCTGAAACTTGGTCTCCACAGCAAGATATTGTTGTGATTGCAAAGAATAGGGCTGTGTCTCGGAGACTGTGAATTGTATAATTAACGAAAAATATATTTACCCTAATGTCTCACTAAATCAAAATGTCTTGCTTTTATAAAGCTGTTTAAGGTTTACAAAACACTTTCACTTCATTCTTATAACAAGTCTCTGTTATGGGCATTATCATCACTGTTTTTCACAGGAGGGAACTTACAAATAAAGAAGTTTATTGGCCATCCAAAATCCCAGAAAGACACAAGACTGGCTTTGAACACAGTCCCTCTGGATTTTAGTTTAGGGCTATTTCTACCATGCACATGGCTCACATGTCAGCATGCAGTCACACCAAGCATATGTTTGGACACTACAGATCTTGGCTTGAATTCCGGTAAGATCACTTCATAATTTAATGATGTTAAAAATACTAAGCTATATTTTGTTTCTTCCATGAGAGAGAGAGAGAAAAAGAGAAAGGAAGAAAGACAGGGAGGATGATAAGTACTCCCTAGTAGGGTTTTCATGTCATAGTCTACCCCCAGTCTTAATCAACCCAAATCATGGACATGTATGTGCATGCCTGCCATGCTGAGGTGAGTCCTGTGACAGTCCATGGGTCTAGCGTGTTGCCACTGTGCCACTGCCTGGCAAGATTGTTCTGTCTTACCAGGCCAGGTAAAATGTCAAACTTGAAAGTGTCATGAAAATTCATTCTTAGCAAGAGCAGTTACATTATTTTGAAACCTTAACTGAAAACCTATAAACTTTTTCAGATTAGGTCAATGATATGGGAAAGGTGAGCAGTTCAATTCTTTTGACATCTTGAAAAACAAAACAAAACAAAACCCTTGGAATTTCACAAGAATATTTAGTAATCTATCTTTCTTTCTTTCTTTCTTTCTTTCTTTCTTTCTTTCTTTCTTAAGAGAGATATGCGCTATAAGATATGTGTACACTCTGGAGAAACAGAGAGACAGAAAGCAAGAAATCACCCCGGGGGATGGCCACACTGAAATTCCTTTTCCATTCTCCCCTGGGATTTTAGACACACACACACACACACACACACACACACACACACAGGTGGAATGAGTTTTAAGCCACTTGGTTCGGTAGTTGAACCGTGGTCAACATTGTGGGAGTCCAGCAGCATTATCATTTCATCTACTGTCCCCAATAATCCTCTTTCGTGTTCAGAAATGCATTAATATTTGAGCAACTGCTCATATGGTCAAATTATTGAAAGTTACAAAGAAAGATAGGAGATATAAATGTGCTATGAAACAAATGTCTGTGATGAGAAGTGGCAGGAGAATTTGAGTGATCCGAGCATTTATTTTCATTATTATGCTCCTCTTAGACCTAAGTAGCACACTGTACTGTTTTTCTGCATACAGAGGCTGATATTCTAAACTCAGTTCATGTGGAGTGTGCAAGTAGGCCAGGCCCATGTTAATTCATCATCATGATTTTTCCTATGCAGAAGATAATCGTTTATTTATAATCTGGGTGGTGAAAATTGAAGTAATATTTAAAAAACAATGGCAATTCTGGCCACTCAGTCTCATTTTCTGTTGTGAAGGCAATGATAAATAATAAACGAGCAGTTGATGCATATTTTAACAGAAATGAATCATTGCATAAATGTTAACTACTTATTTATTAATACTTAACTACTGTATCTGGTACTTAATGACAAATACAAAAACAAGTGATTTTTTTTCTTTCTCCTCTTGACACTCTCAAAGAAGCAAAGAAAGTTCACTCTAATTTTTTTTTTTTTTTTTTTTT
>NW_006159513.1:1426426-1441045 GCF_000334495.1 Tupaia belangeri chinensis
TCAAAAGAGCAAAAAAAGTTCTGCTTATTTTTTTTTTTTTTTTTTTTTGCTATAGGGAATAGGGAGCATGTGCTTGCTGGAGGGAGGGAGGGAGGGAGAGAGAGAGGGAGAGGGAGAAAGAGACATCTCCAGTAGGGTCCTCACCCTGTGATCCCTGCCCATCTCAGCTGGTTCAGATCATGTATGTATGTACATGCTCAACATGCCTAGCAAGGTCTTGGGACATGAATCCAGGTCCTTTCCCATGTGGTCTAGTTGTACCATCACTGACCCACCATCTGGCCCCAAAAGTTCCATTTTTTAGTAACTTCATCCACGCTATCATTTCAGATTTGCTTGATACCCAGGTTTTAGTGGCTCCTCCCAATGATGAAATAATCTTGTCCCATTTTAAATGGCTTTTAAACATTTATTTCTACACTCCTTTAGTTCAACTATGAGACCACTTGTTTAGTAATCACATCATTACTGGCTTCCTGTTCTCTACTGATGCTACAGAACTTGCTTCTATTTATCATTCTGGATAGGGCTGGTTCTCCTACTAATCATCTCTCTTTTTATAGGATGTTCAGGGCCTTGGGATGATTTTTTCTTTTCTGACACATTATAAATTTCATAATGTAAATGAAGGCATTGGCTCGACACTGAGAATTTTAACAATGAAGAAATTCTAGCAGAAAACAAAACTTTCTTTTGTCACAACTTATTTCAGGAAGAGTTTTCTGGCCCTTGGGACCTGGTTTAGAGTTCTATTTTGAAGTGACACTCTACGCATTTGCAAATTATTTCTCCAACTTTCTGCAGCTGAGTGGCTTGCGTTTTGATGACAGCAGAACCCCTGTGGTGGTCCTTTCTTCAACATGAGTGGTTATCTGGTTCTTCCAGGCATTGCACAGTAAGCCACAATCAATGACCAGTTGGAATTTATGCATCTATGAGTGTGTCTTAACTTGTATGGCACACTTTAATATGAGTTGCAGATTTTCATTTTTAGTATATATTCTTTTATACATTAGTATAACCTGAGAATTCTTTTCTTTATGGTCATACCTCTCCTTTTCTTGTAAGCCAAATATTTACAGTTAACCTCCAACTTCTTATCATTTTGCCCTTTCATACTTCATCTGGGATCCTTTATGCTCCCTGCTACAGATAGTCCACAGACAAAACACAGAATCAAAAGAATTCTATAAACTAGTGTTTGCTAAACATGACTATGCATCAGAATTACATTAAGTGCCTGTGACTTTCCACTGAATTTCAGATTTAGTATATCTAAGCGTCAGGCCCAAGCATCTGCAATTTTATACAGGTCCTCGGGTCATTCTGAAGGATGAATACATTTCAGACTCACAGCTTTAAATGGCTATATTGTGGTTTCACACAGAATGACTTGAGCTTCCTTGCAAACTTGAATCTTCTCTGATTTCATTTATAAAATACTTTTTTCTCTAAATATTCACTTATCTACTGATAATTCTATTTTACTTTATATTTTTTTCATATTTAAACATGGACTATGCAAGGTTGTTGGCTAACAAGTGCAAATATTATTGGACCAACTTATTGTCTTCAGACTCATTAAGAATATTTATTTATTTTGGATGTTTTTGCCTTAGGGTGTGTTTATGCACCAGAGAGAAAGAGACAAACACAGTGAGAGGGAAAGTGAGAAATCACCCCCCCACAGAGCATACCCATGGTGCAATCTCTTCTCCTCTATTCTCCTCCCAGGATCTTGGGCACACATGAACATGCACCTGGCATGATTTTGAAGCCACTGGGTCCACGACTTGAACCACAGTTGACTATGTGGGAGTCCAGCGACATAACCATTGTGCCATCAGCTAACCCCAAGAATATTTATAATGATTAACTAAAACATAACTTTGTGACAATTGTTAAAATTAGTTATGTGTAATAAGTTACATTATATTTCTAAAGGGCATCTTTTATTTCTCAATAGGAGTAAAACTAAGGCAGGGTGTATATTGAGCCTACGCAGAGAGCAAAATAGGAACACTCATTTGGACATGAGTCAATGAAATGGGACCAAGGAACATACTAACGTAACTGAATGTGCTGGCTTCCATATGAAAAAGGCCCCTGAGCGTGTCATCTAAGTGTGATCTTAGCAGTGTATTCCTTGTGGAATGGAATGGCATTACACATAGTAAGTAACACTCGGGCTTCATTTACCTCTTGGTTGAAAAATAAAAACATTTGGTCTACCATCTACACAACAGTCCCAAGAATCCCAAGTGATAGCCAATGTAACAGGCTCATAAATACTTTCTTGAAGTGACTCTCTGGGGAGCACTGCTGTTGGGGTTAGGCAAGTGTAAGAAGTAAAAATGGAATGCAGTGGGTGATATGCCAGCACTCAGGAATGGAGAGATAACAGTCTCATGGAGATACAATAGACAAGTAGTAGTTGCACTAATAGCATTTTGCTCTGTCCTACTGTGGTTCCTTGTAGGCTGTGATCATCTTCTCATCTTCATACTTCTTATATGTGTCTAATTTCTGCTTCCCTCTGAATTCTGTGGCCACTATTACATCATGTCCAGATCTACCTGCTTTAAGAAAAAAAAAAATTATAAGGAAACTTTATTTCTTTCCATCTTCATAAGATGATGAATTTTGCATTTGGTAAACAAATGTAAACTAGCTATATCTCTTTCATATGTTCATGTACTAATTAAGTTGAGGTAGAATGTTTAACCACTTTTCATTCATACTTTTTTTGTCAAAATACTCTTTCTATTCATATAGCAAAAATTTATTGATTGCTTTTTTGGGGGTCTTGGCACATATGAACAGAAGGGCATATCACATACCCAGTCCAGTTTTGTCATACATCTATTTTATAGAAGAACATCTGAGGACAGAATTGCTAATATTAATGTGAAGAAATGAATTTTCAATAGAAATATTTTAAATATGCATGCCAAAGGATATTTCTGTGTAGGAACAGGATTAGACAACTCCTTCCAAAAGGCAGATGCCTACTCCACCTTGGCAGTCCCAGATGGGATGATGAGATAAATGCAGTTGAACGTATGTAACATATGGATTTCTACATGTCCTCATTGTACACAGCTCTAAGTGAGCTAACCGAGCAGGTCCCAACTATGAACCTCAGAGTACAACATCACTCAGAAGCCTCATCACTGTAGTAGTCAGTAATAGAGGCTCTGGCATACACTCACCTGGGTCTGCATTCTGTCTCCAACACTATGGCTATGTCACCTTAGGTAAATTACTTTCTGCTACCTGCCTCAGTTTCCCCATGGGTAAAATGGAGATGATAGCAATACTTACCTGTTTCATTAGGATGTTATGAGGATTATGTCAATCAATACACATAAAGTGTACAGTTTGAACAGAGCTATCTTTATTATTACCCATGCCTGAACTAGACTGCATATATCTTGTGAACAAGTATGTTTTGCCTCTTCATATTCCTTATAATGGCAGTCACTCAGACGATGTCTGTGAACTTAGCAGATCTCATCTCGCGGACTTATAAGACATTGATTGTGTCTGTTCCTTTGACTATCTAGCATGTATTTATAGCCTTCCAATTCCAGCTGTGTAGAAACCTTTCTTTCTGATGTGCATCCTATGTTTAACAAGAGCTGTCAGGAACTATAACAGAACAAAGTGAAAGTTAAGAATTATGTTGCTCATACCCTGTGGTTCTCTGTTTTTTAATTATGAAAACAGTAAATAATACTTACTGTAAAATATGCTTGGCCAAGTTCTCTAAACAGTTGTATATTTGTTCCATGGAGTCAAATTAAATATATGAAAATGTGCCTATGGCAAAGTGTGACATCAAAAGAGTTGTGACCTTTTATTAAAAAAAAAAAAAAAGGATAATGAAGTGAGAGATTAGCATTGGTGGAAGGTGCTAGTTTGACTGCCCTAGAGGCTGAAATGTTTTATCTGGAAAGGGAAAATAGTGTGGCAGCTCTAGCAGTGGCAGAAAGTTTCCTGACAAATTGGCTCCTCTGCAGAGACGCATAGGAGTTAAGTGAATTTTTGAAAAGTTGAAGATTCTTCTTAGATAAACACTACATATTTCAGACTTATAAGTACATTTGGTATGGGTTCGATTTAGGAGAATTTGACTGAGCAACGTTATCTTATGTTTTTAAAAATTATGTATTATATTATTATTTTGGAAGACATCAAATAGTATTTATTGGACACTCAAATGATCAGAGCAGAGTGCTCAGAATCAGAAAAGATATTCTCTCCATCCAAGGAATGTATGGACTCAAGAGAAAAGACTTAGTCTTCTTTCGTTCTATTTATTCTGGTAGGATAGGAAGGTATGCGTTTGTGTTTATATGTATGTCTTATCACAGAGGAGTGTGGTTTATTGTATATGTTTAAGATAATAAGAATCCTTTTTGTCTTTTCTTTTTTTTTGGAGAAGTTTTTGCTATAGGGTGTATGTGCTTGCCAGAAAAACAGAGAGACAGAAAGCAAGAAATTGCCCGACCCCCCCACCCCCGGGGCAGATGGCCACACCACAATCCCTTCTCCTCCATTCTCCTCTCAGGATCTTTGGCACGCATGCAACCACACCTGGCATGAGTTTAAGCCATTGGGTACGAGACTTAAACTGCGGTCAGCTACATGGGAGTCCAGCAATGTAGCCACTACATATCTGTTTGTCTAGAATCCTTTCATTCTTAACAAGAGACTCAATGGAGAAGGTGGAATTGAATATACACTTTGAGGAAAAATAATGAAAGCTTACTAGATTTGTAATGGGAGGTGGCTTAAAGGAAAAAATATACTAGTACATTATGAAAACTATGCAAAATAATAAAATGACAAAATAGGGCTTAAGATAGCAGGAAATCAGTGAGAGACAGAAAGAGAATCAAATCAATATTATTTTCCAACAACTCCAAGGTAATCAGTATAATCTATAATATCCACCCTTAAGGAACTTGCAATCACAATATACATGTTATATGGTAACAATATATGTAGTAAGTGCATTAAAAATAAAAATTTACAACGGGTCATTGCCATAGATGAGAAGCATAAGGTTGAGGTTGAATAAACTCATAGTAATAGATAAAGAATAGAATTGTGAACTACTTTTGATATCGCAGATTAAATCATTTAATGTCAGAGAAGGAAAAGAGAATCAAGGTCATGCACTAAGACTTCATCCTACCCATGAAATACTATTGGTTCTTTTAACATGACCAGGTGGTGAGGAAGAGGTAAAGTGGCAAGAATGTTTGTTGTGTTCCATTTATGCATAGCATGGTAGAAAAGGGAAGGGTGGGAGGAATAACAAAGATAAGATGGAGGGGAGGTTTAGTCATCTGTGTTCTACAAGCCAAAGCTAAATATAGGGGATATAAATATAAGGGATAATGGATGGTGACAGAGATATAATGCAATTTGTAGTCTAGAGGACAGAGCCACTTGAGATTGGGAAAGAAAGAGAAGAAGCAAATGTTCTACTACTAAAGTGAAAGGCATGCTCAAGAAATCAGAAGAAAGTTACAAGGTAGAGACTCATAAACCTACATGAATCTCAGCATGATAGACCAGGTAAGACCTTGCAGTTTAGTTAGACCAACTATAGGTTGAATGCGGTAATATGCATTGTGATAAATCTTTGGTCTCATTAGAATCTCTTTTGTTGCAAATCACTTTCTCATAGTGTGCTCAAAATCCTCTTTCATCTAGCTTCCACATAATTTAGAAATTGTGGAGTCTTAGGGTATCTATCAAATATTTAGAAGTAGAAATAAACCACTATAGATTACTTTAAAAGTTAAGACAGGAACCAGCCAGGTGGCGTGATAGTTAGAGGGGCTGGATCGCACATGGCCAATTGTGTGTCTAAGTCCCAAACCCAGTAGCTAGAAAAATAGAGTGACTGTGTTTGCATGCATGCCTGAAATCTTGGGAGGAGAATGGATTGTGGTGTGATGATTCCTCCTCTCTCTGAGGGATAATTTCTCACTTTCCCTCTCTCTGCCTCTCTCTGGTGAGTGTATGTGCTCTATGGCAAGAAAACATACAAAAATTTTAAGACGGTAACAAATACTCATATCTATTCTTGTAAATTGGTAGTTATAGAAAAAAACCCTAAAAGTTAGAAAATTTCTTGATGTTTAACAGGGCAATTAATTATAACTGTACATTAAAAAATGTCATAAGTTATTTAATTGATTAGAAGTCAGATCACTGAAACACTGGAAGAGCACAACAAGACTGTCAATTTGTAGAGTTGAGTCCTCAGTGAGATATGACTACTGAGAGAAAAGAAAAAAAGATGGAAAATTGCTGGGAAGAAAACTATGGTGAAACTATTGAGAGCGTTATGTTGGGTTCATGATATACTAAGTCTAACAGTCTGATATGAATGTAATGTGTAGTTGTGATTCATAGTACATGACAATTATCCTTTATCTAAAATATTGTATCTTTCCCAGTACCCCTGACTTAATCTTCTAAGCAGCAAATTTTAGATTTACTATCTACATAGTTTGTGCTTAATTTGAGACATTTTTTATACCTACCTTCATTTCCTCTCTTGATAATGTCTTAGGGATGTAGGAAGGCAATGTGGAGTATTATAAAAATCACTAGACTGAAAATCAAAAGTTGGATTTAAGTTCAAATTCAGCTTCTTATAGCATCTTTTGAGTCCCTACATGTCACTCTTCTATGTAAATGAGATCATTTAATTAGGTAATATTTGAGTTTTCTGTTGGATCTAAGAGGCTACAATTGCAAATTTATTACTTATTGGATAAATGAGAACTTTAAAATGAATTGTCCTAAAGTGATAACTGTTATAATCCCTATATTGAAGATACAGTAACTCTGTTCTTCCTGGTTACCTGTCTTCATAAATTCAACTCTTTATCTTCTTAAGTACAAAGATGTAATTTTATAAGTGGTCATCTGAACAGGTGCATAAGCACTATGATATGAGGGCCATTGTATTCTTACCTCACATGGCGACGTGTTCTCTTAAGTAAAAGCCTTTGCTGAGAGGCGAACACTGGCAGTTGGTCTGAATGGTTCACTACCGTTCCATGTTTTTGTGCATTTACTTGTATTGTCTCCTGTCTTTTCATTTCCCTTGCCTGTTTTGTGTTGTGATTATAAACATGTATATGGCTCTGTTGGTATAACAACAGCAATGACTTTGAACCACAGAAAGGTACAAATATCAATTTTAAAAGCTCTTCTTATTTGCATGCAGAACACACTGGACTGAAGACTATAGAGGATAATCTGCAGCAGTTCTTTGTCCCTTTTCCTGTGCCATAACATAGCTTTAGTCCATTAACTGGAGTTTGAATTCTTTCTTGAAATGTTTCATCTTCATGCACCCGCCTGCGCTAAGACACTCTAGTGGGAACCCTTACTCTAGCTTTCCTGTATCTGCGATTCCCCTGTTCAAAGTGCATGCTGATATCAGGTGGTGAATAATTTATCACAATTTGACAGGACTTCCAAAGTTCATGGGAAATGCGATTAAAGTACAAGTTGATTTTGGTACAAGAGAATTTTGAAAGCCATGCATTTTCCATGAACTTTTTGAAGGTCCTACTTGCATATAAGTTATTGGAGACCTATAGAAATATTTTCAATTAGTTATTTATATCACGTCAGATTGGAGAAAGGAAATTTCCCTAGCAAGTACTGGAGTTGTATTGTCATTCTTTTAGTTTTTTATGTTTTTTTTGTTTGTTTGTTTTTTTAACGATGATTTGTAACCACTGCCAAGGTTTCTTTCTGTCAATTGCTCTTTTACAGAAAAATAGATTTAAGCCACCAACTATTTTTCCACTATTCAGAGACGGTAAATAGTTGTCTGTGAAACATCGTCATGTGAATATCAGCTTTCACTATTTTAATTCCTTAAGAAGAGTAATGTCGATAACATAGAGGTCCATCATCACTAGTTATAGCTAGAACATCAGTGGTTAATTGTAGAATAATGTATTCTATTTCCAGACTGTCTGTAGATGTGACCTCTGTAACCATAGCAAAGAAACGTATGCATTGGTTCATAAAAGCCACTCGCTGTTTGAATTTATTGGCAATTAATTTGTTTTCATTTCTGACACTGCTGCAATTTTATGGGTGACAGTTAATTTGGAATAGTATATAATTACATTGTTTTAAATTCTATAATAAACCATTCTAGTAATATAGCTCAGTACATCAGTCAGAACTTTGCAGAAAACCTAAATACAGTAGGATGTAGGGGGAATTCATTTCCCATATATTTCTTTCCAGAACAGTTGTTATTCGTACTCTATTTTATTCTTATTATAGAGTGTGTCTTGTAGGACATGCTTTAAGTCTGTAGACAAGGGGAAATCATCAGAGTGTGGCTTCACAGAGATTGTGTAAACTTTGTTTAGGTTTTCCATTGTTACAATTTTGTGCTGCCTGGATTTCTCTTTTAATTTTAAGTTTGAGCTACCATAAAACCTCATTGTAACACTCACCTTATATCTCTACATTGTATGTAGCTTTTATATGAAACTCGAGACAGACTAATTCTCTTGACATAGAAACTTATATTCTCCAAAAAGTTTTGTGACATTTGAAAATACTCTATAAAAATGTCAGAGTTTGCTGGGTTCTAGTTTTATCAAGAAACCTTGGTCTATTCTCACACAGGCTGACCCCAGGTAGAAAGTATTTTTTAAATGAGCTAATGTAACATGTAGCATGCCTGAACAGAAATAAGCCTTGTTAAAATAGAATTCTGTAAAGGGAGCTGCTTCTCTCCTGCTTTCTGTTCAAAACACTTGAATCTTAACTGTAACACAGCACTCCTTTCCCACCCTGTGAGTGTGTGTGTGTGTGTGTGTGTGTGTGTGTGTGTGTACCTGGAGGGATATATTAACTTAAAGCTTGTTAGAACAAGAAAATAATGTATTTAAAATGACTGAATTCACACTCTCTTTTAAGAATGGCTTGCATTTCGGTACCAGCAGTTGGTGTAATGGCTATGTCGCTGGACTCCCATGTACTCAACCGTGGTTCAAGTCCCGGACCCGGTGGCTTAAAGTCACGCTTGGTGCGTGTGCATGCATGCCCAATATCCTAAGAGGAGAATGGAGGAGAAGGAATTGTGGAGTAGCCATCCCCCCGGGGGGTGATTTCTCGCTTTCTCTCTCTCTCTTTCTAGTAAACACATGCACCCTGTAGAAAAAAGAAAAAAAAGAAAAAAACTTCAAAAAAATGGCTTGCATTTTATAGTATACATTTATATGCATCGAATTACTATTAAAGATATAATTTCCAATTACATTTAAGTGAAGAACCAGTGATAGCCCTTCCTTTTAACTAAGAGTAGAGTTCTACCCCATGATTCTGATTTACTCGTTCTTATTTTTCTTATATGTCACCAATTGTCTCTATTTGGTATATGTTTTCTAAACAGTGTGGTGTGTATGTATACACACACTTACTCTCTTGTTTTATTGTCACAGGGTGTTTGCACTTTGCGTGTGTTTGTGACAGAGAGAGAGAGAGAAAGCAAGAGAGAGAGAGAGCGAGCGAGCAAGCATACTCCATTGGAGCATGATCATGCTGTAATCCTTTTTCCTTCTTTTCTCTTTTCTGTCAGGATTTGGGCCATGAACACATATGCACCTGGTGTACTCTTCCAGCAACTGGGACTAGGTTTCAAACTGTGGTCATTCATATGGGACCTCACTCACAAGGCATGGTACCTACCCACTGTGCTACAGGACTTGCCCAGTATTCTTTATTTTGTAATGAGCAAGTGGTGATCATGATTTATGTCGTGAATGACTGAATCAAACTCTCTTTTTTACACATATCATCCAAGAAACTTGGGCCAGCTCATGGCATGATGGTTAAGGTGGCAGGATCCCACATGACCAACTGTGGGGTTCAAGTTCCAGACCCAGCGACTTGAAAACCATGTCAGGCACATATGTGTGTGCCCAAAATCCCAAAAGGAGGGTGAGCTGGAGTAAAAGGAACCACATCCCCCATGGGGGTGCTTTCGCACTTCACTTCTCTGTCTGTCTCCAGTGATCACACATACCTTCAGGCCAAATTTTAAAGAGGATGAAAGAAACTCTCTTTTCATTCCCTTCCCACTCTGCCAATTATTGTCCCTTGTTGGGTAAGAGATCCCTTTCAATTTGCTTTTTGCGGTTCCAAACTCCAAATCTTGCCATGGATTCCCTTTCTATTTTTGAAAGTTATTATTTATTGAAAGAAAAAGCAGCACAAGAAAAACATAAAATGATATTTCATCAATGATATTTCCTGGTCAAGGTCATCAGGGCGTGATTATGATAATCTTACCACATCAGGTTCTTGACTTGAGACTCCTCTGTGAGTTTATGAACCTCTAGAGGAGAAAAGAGACCAACCGACCTCTAATTGTGTTTTGTTAATGTGATCATTTAAATGTTTCTTTTTCTAACACATTATTTACATTAGCTATTGCAACTTTTTATGATCTGATATAAATTTTTCTTTTCTTCTCTCTGCTTTTGAAATGGATATTGAAATTTTAGCAAGGTACATAAAATGAATTGGTTAAAGAAATCTTGTATTATGTAGTACATTACCTACTTAGTTTTAAGCTAAACAGTTTTTTAAATTTTTTATTTTTTATTTTTGGAGAGGTTTTCGCTATAGGGTGCATGCACACGCTAGAAAGACAGAGAGAGAGACATAGAGACAGAAAGCGAGAAATCACCCCCCAGGGGGATGGTCACACTGCAATCCCTTCTCCTCCATTCTCCTCTCAGGATCTTGGGCATGCACACACACGTGCCCAGTGTGAGTTTTAAGCCACTGGGTCCGGGTTGCGAACCGCGGTCGACTATGTGGGAGTCCAGACACATAGCCATTACGCTAACTGGTGGTTCCCTAAGCTAAACATTTGACAAGGCTAGTGGGTGTCTTGCAGGTGGATATTCTTCTGGACTAGAGATTGTTTTGAAGACCTACAGGAAGCCACTTTAGTGACACTAAATATTTTTCCTGTAGTTCTCATGGTAAAAATTAGGGAGAGGCAGAAAAGAGATCAATTGTGTCCACTGGGTAGAGACATTTTATTGCTTGAGTTGGTGGCTTTTTTACCATTTATTTGGTATGCCCTAGAATGTCTTTGAGTAGATAAAAGGAAAAAGTTTCTACCTTAATTCTTTTTAATATCTTCTCTCATACTGTATTTCTTTATCCCCCCTTTAGCTCCCCTGCATCCCTTCCTTGTCCTTCTCTTCTTGTCGATTTCTCTCTCCTCTTTTGCCCTCTTTCTTCCTTCTTCCTCTTTCCCATTTGAATCTTCCAGTAAACTCTTCTTTATATTTTCTATAAAGTGTATCTCCAGAGAGAGACAGAGAGATAGATATATAGAGACAGGGATTAGAAAACACCCCTCAATGGGGTGTGATGCTGCAAATGTTTCTCCATTTCTCTGTCCTGATAGGAGGTGAGGCACGTATACATACACACATATACCCACACCCTTTTCTTTCTTTTCCTTTCCTTTTCCTTTTCTCTTTCTTTCCTCCCTCTTTCTCTCTTTTTCTTTTTTCCTTTTTCCTTCCTTCCTTCTTTCCTTTCCTTTCCTTTCCTTTCCTTTCCTTTCCTTTCCTTTCCTTTCCTTTCCTTTCCTTTCCTTCCTTTCCCTTCCCTTCTTTTCTTTTCTTTTCTTTTCTTTTCTTTTCTTTTCTTTTCTTTTCTTTTCTTTTCTTTTCTTTTCTTTTCGCCATAGAGCACATACACTTACTGGAGATAGAGAGTGAGAGTGAGAGAGAAAGAGAGAGACAGTGCGAGAAAAGATGAGAAATCAGCCCTCAGAGGGGATGGCCATGTCACAATCCCTTCTCCATTCTCTTCCAGGGACTTTCTCCCTCTTTCTCTCTTTTTCCTTTTTCCTTTTTCCCTCTTTTTTCCTTTCCTTTCCTTTCCTTTCCTTTCCTTTCCTTTCCTTTCCTTTCCTTCCTTTCCCTTCCCTTCTTTTCTTTTCTTTTCTTTTCTTTTCTTTTCTTTTCTTTTCTTTTCGCCATAGAGCACATACACTTACTGGAGATAGAGAGTGAGAGTGAGAGAGAAAGAGAGAGACAGTGCGAGAAAAGATGAGAAATCAGCCCTCAGAGGGGATGGCCATGTCACAATCCCTTCTCCATTCTCTTCCAGGGACTTTGGGCATACATGCATGCATGCCTGGTGTGATTCTCAAGCTGCCTGGTCTAGGAGTCGAACCATGTGGAGTTCAGTGCCTTAACTACCATAACACTTGCTGGCCTCCACCTAGTGTTTTTTTTCTTATTTTACTTTGCATTTCATTTTATTTTTTAAGGGTTTTTACCATAGAACATGTACACTTGCCAAAGAGAGACAGAGAAAGACAGTGAGAGAATGAGTGAGAAATCACCCCCTGGAAGAGATGGCCACACTGCAACCTCTTCTCCTCCATTTTCTTCCTGGGGTTTGGGGCACACACACATATGTACCTAGAGGAGTGATTTTCAAGTCACTGGACCCAGGGCTTGAACAGCAGTCAGCCCTGTGGTAGTTCAATACCTTAACTGCTATGCCACCTGCTGGTCCTCTCAGTGTATCTTTCAATTCACTAGGTCCAGAATTTGAACCAAGGTAAGCCATATGGGATCCAGTATTCTTACACTAGGCTATGGGGCCAGCTGTAAGATACTAATTATTGAGAAGCAAGTTGGCTAGTGATGGTTCTCCACTCTGGCCACACATTAGAAACACTTAAGGAGCTTTTCACAATACCATTGATTGGACACCAACCCAGAACAATCCAGTCAGAATGTAGATTAGGGTATAACATTGTAGTTTTAGATAAATCCCATCTGGGTATTCCATTGTTCATCCAAAGCTACAAATCTCTGGTGTTGAAGTGTCTGAATGGGGGGAAATAAACTTCATAGATTCCACAATTTTGAATTAATGCAGATACAGAAAATATTGTGTTTCAGTCAGAGTGGATTTTAAGTAAATGTAATTCAAATGGAATAAAGTAGTTAGCTGGTTCCCACCATGTGGTTTCCTGCTGTGCCCTTTGGAGACCACTGGAATCTGATGGCAGCTTTAGCTCAGAACCTTGTTTTAGCTCAGAAACAAGTACATTCAGTGGGTAGGCATGTTCTTCCTCCCGTTATTTTTGGGTGCTTCTGCCTTCCAGAAGCCATCTTCCTCATATTGTGGCCTCAGCTAGCAGACTGTTGTGCCAAACATAGGTGGCTTTGGGCTGGCCAAAGGGAACTGGCAGAGATGATGGCCATAACTTTTCAGTCTTGCAGAACAAATTGGAACTAAAAAACACGAGGTTAAGAGACAAGGCTAGCCTGTCCAGAAAAGCAGTGGATTACCAATTAAAATCAATTTTGAATAAATGATCATTTTTAGTGCAAGTATTGTCCAATGCAATTTTTGAGGCATTCTTAAAAATATTGTTAATAAGAAATTCAAACTTAAGTGGGTGTCATATATTCTCGTTTGCTAAATGTGGCAACCTGACCAGGGCACTGAAAAAAGAAGACAACAGGGCTGACAAATGCTCAGACACTGAGAATAATAAACAATAAGAATTCAACGATGGAGAAATTGTGGCTGTTAAATGAGACTGGAAAGTAGAGACCTATGAATTAGTTTGGCTTTTCCCTCCTTTGCAAACTTCTTTGCCTATGATTTTTTGATGAAAAGAGGGAGAGCAGCTTCTATTTTATGTTCTTATTTTGGGCTTATGTTTAACTCATCAAGACAAATATGAGTTTCTGTGCCTTTCCTGTGGCAATGCAAATTTACAAATAAGCACTTCTCAGGAAGGCCATAGAGTTACAGGCTTATGGCCCAAGAGATCTCTTGGTTCAATCCACATTTGTAATCTCTGGAAAGTCCTTAGCACTGGGCTGGGCTGCACTGAAAGCAACTGTAAAAAGTAGGAAAGGAGCCTTTGCATAAATAAATGTTCTACCATGGGGTAACAGATGTCCACTTTGTTAGCTTAGATAGGAGGAGCATTTAATAACCAAATGACAGTGTTTGATATATATATATTTATATATATATAATATATATATATTTTTTTTTTTTACACCATGGACTAAATGGACTAGAATTGTCTTTTCTTTTCTTACCTTTCCTGTGAGGAAGATTGAGCAATTTCCAAAGTCGGGTTTATAAATTAGTTAACTAACTGTTTTAATCTATTTTCTGATAGCCATCAGTGATTTCCAGTCAAATACTGCCATGGGTTGAAATCCATAGTGTCAATCACTTGAACATATTTAGGCAGAAATCTATATTATTGTGGTTACCACAAGAATTGTGGTGAGGTAAGGAAGTATTCTGAGCATGTTCAAGGAAACAATTCCCTGTTCCCTTGGTGTGATCCTGATATATATATATATATCCTTTAAATTAATCATTGATTAAAAGTCAGAGATGTACTCTGAAAATTTTACATGATTTTTAGTATTCTCTTCTCCAGAATGGACACAGAACTGCAGACTAGGTAAAAATGTAATTATATTAAAAGAATAGGCATTTCTATTCCCTCTGTGTCTCAAGCTATATATATAT
>NW_006159513.1:1442741-1465030 GCF_000334495.1 Tupaia belangeri chinensis
AAATCAATCATTACAAGTTAGCAAATACATATATATATATATATATATATATATATATATATATATATATATATATATATATATATATATATATATATATATATATATATATATATATATATATATATATATATATATATATATATATATATATATATATATATATATATATATATATATATATATATATATATATATATATATGTATTTGCTAACTTGTATTGATTGCTTTCAGCAAACATAAGGGGCAGATGATTGGGAGGGTGGCCATTAGCCACAGGCAGTCTTAGGTCAATAATGCTTGACTAGAATTCTAAGATGAGGTTAGAGCCCTGACTGGTGAGCCAGGTAAGTGTTCATCTAGGAAATGAGGATAGCATTCTAATTCAATGATAAAGAATTTTTGGAAATGATAAATGATAATTTTATATGGAAGGTCTTTGTAAGTGATGATTCACTTTATAAATGTAATGCGTTGATACCACCTCTGGGATTAAAATAGGAAAATAATGCATCCATCCACTAACCATTAGAAAAGTGAAGGAGTAAGTGTCATGCTGTGGTTCTAGCCCAGATCTATAATCAAATTTCTGATACAGCCATATGATGTATTTATCTTAGATTGCTAGCCACAACTAATCAGAATTTATATTTGTTGCCATTTAACTCTTGCATTCTGATGTTTAATCTAATAGAAATTTTGGCAAATACAGAAAATATACAAAAAATTAAAAGCCTGAATTGCATTATCCTGACATATGTTAATGCTCTTCTACATTTTTGCTGTCTTTTATCCTGTGCATATATGTACACATAAATACAGATTATATTTAATTCTTATTTATACCACATTGTTCAATCTTCATGTATAATGCGATATTATTAGGTATATGTGAACTTACATATCATTTGTAGTTTGAGTTTATTTTACATTGTGAGGAAAATTTTATTCCTAAAAATCGATGTTTAGGGCCAGCAGGTGTGTGGTGATTGGAGTGCTGGACTCTCACATGTCAGATCATGGCTCGAGTCTTGCACCTGGAGGCTTGCTTTCTCGCTTTACCCTTCCTTCTCTCTGGTAAGCATGCATGCCTTGTATCAAATTTTGAAAAAAATTGAAATTAAATTAATAGTTATTTTAAAAAGTAGGTATTTAAATCTGTATTTTTCCATTTTGTCATTGGTCTAATATTTTATTTTGATGAGTCTCACTGCAATGAAGAGACATGATAACTTTTCTGACATTTGGGAAAATTAATGCCAAATTAATTTTGAAATCTGTCTATGTTTACATAGCACAATATATAAAATGTGACAAGTATTTGCTCAGATGGTTTTTTTCATAGTGAGCACATTGATAGGGTGTAACTTAATAGTGTTGGTAATCAACAGAGTTCTCTAATATTCTCAAAGAATGTGAGGGATATATGACTTTTTCTTTTTTTTTTTAAGAGAGATTTTTGCTATAGGGAGCATGTACTATTCGGAGCGACAGAGAGAAAGGAAGTGAGAAATCACACCCCAGGGGAGATGGCCACACTACAATCTCATCTCCTCCATTCTCCTCTCAGGATCTTGGGCATGCATGCATATGTGCCCATCGTGAGTTTGAAGTCACCAGGTCCAGGACTCAAATCACAGCTGGCCGTGTGGGAGTCCTGTGATGTAACCATTATGCCATCTGCTGGTCTCGAGATATGTGTCTTTATTCTCATAGGAATGAATATTAGGAATATATGTAATGCTTTTAGCTTTTGCTGTCCCTAGATTACTGGGCCATAAGGAATCATTAAAGGGCTGAATAGAGTTTGAATTCACTGTATTCTATAGAGTGGTTCATTGTAAATAATTCCCATGGAAGAGTCATTTGAAATAGGAAACAACAGAAAGGTGTGGGAGCGATCGCCTTGATTTAATGGCCAGTGAAAAAAATATAAGTTTATCTCGATTTATATCTATGTATGTCATCTAACTCAAAATGCTATCTAAACAGTAAGGGAGGATTATTAGATAGAATGGCTTAATTTTTCCCCTTTTTACAATATAGACCGAGTGTGTGAAATCCATGAAAACCTTGTGAATAATAGCGATGGATTTTGTAATTCAAAAGGGATTCACATTTGAGCTAAAAATGGGCCTGTCAAACCATTCAAATGGTAATTGTCAATCCTAAAATTCAGGAAAAAAATATAAACCTGTATTTACACACAAACACATATACACATACATCTCTCAAACTTTAAATGATATATTTATTTTTAAACTACCTGTAATATCAGCCAAAAGACAAATCTCAAACTAATAACTGTGCTGTATTGTAACTGACATTTCAGGTATTCCATCTGACAACTTTCTCTACATTTTGGCCATTGAAAATAAACCAATATAGAATCTGATCCCTGAGGCAAAAAGTAAAAGGAATGAGTAATTCAGAGTATAAAAAAAATCTGAGTTTAAAATCAAGTTGATTTTAGATTAACAGACTGCACACATACACACACACCCTCCTAGGACATTGTTTAATTAAATATTTTACACAAAGGTTGTAATTTGTATCTAGAATGAAAAATAAAAATTTATCTACCAGGGAAATAAAATTAGAAAGCCAAAACAAAGGTAAGACTTATCCTTTCAATATGTACCAATATTGAGTTCGCACTATGTGCTGAAACACTGATAATGGATCTTGTTTAAGATAGGCTGGTCAAGCAGGTATCTTTGAAGAAGTAACTTTTATTTAGCCTTAAAGGATGAGAAGTAACTAAACTGAGACTTAAAGAATGAGACCTATCAAGGTACTCCTCTCATTATCTTTGAGTACCTTTTTCATTTTCTTTATAGCATTTAACCACACATTGTGAATATGATAATTACTGTGTCTAATGTTCTTCTCACTCTTTTCTACATAAAAATGTAAGGTCTTGGAGAACAGATCTATCAACCTGAGTGAGTATGGTAGGGATGCAAAAGTTCACTGAGTGAGTAAAGGTGAAATGGAAGAGACAAAAACCATGCAGAAGCTTCTCCACAGTTTAAGTAAAATCCTGGTTTTCTACACTATGTAGTCAGCATTTGGAATTAAAATATGTGAACAGAGCCAATACAATATATTGGAGACAAAACCAAAGAAATTTTTGATAATTTGGTTGTGGCAGGTAAGAAAAAGGAAAGAAGAAAAGATGTCTCTAAGTTTTCTAGCTTAAATAACTCAGTGAGTGACGATGCCTCCTCCTGAAGTAGCTAATATTTGGGCAGAAGACTAGTTTGGAAATGAAACTGAATTCCATTTGAGATATTTAAGTTAAATATATCTATGAATCAAGTTAAGATAACCAAAATGTGGTTAGATATGTTTGCCTGGATTACCTACTTAGGGAGATTTGACTCATTTCCAGGTATTTTTTAAGCATTTACAATGGTTTAAAGAACAATAATTCACCTTCATCTTCAAGGTGATTATTATTATTATTATCTTTAGAGAGATTTTTGTCATAGGGCATGTGCATGTGCCAGAGACACAGACAGAGACAGAGAGATTCAAAGGAAGAAATAAACCCCCAGGGAGAATGGCCCTGCTACAATCCTTTCTCCTCCATTCTCCTCTTGGGATTTTTGAGCGCACACACACACACACACACACACATACATACACACACACACACCCAGCATGAGTTTTCGACTTGCTGGGTCCAGGACTTGAATTGTGGTCAAGTACATGGGAGTCCAGGAATGTAACCATTATGCCATCTGCTGGTCCCATCTTGAAGGTGATTATTAATTAGAATGATAAAGGAACAGTAGAGGACTAAAGCAAAATTAGAAAGTCAACTTGATGAAACTGAGGTTCTATGATCCTAGGAAGGGTTTTAGAGAGGTCCTTCAATTTTGTGAACTGACAAAGCATGTTTACAGATATAATGTTTAAGACAAGAGTGTTCCTCCACTTTCAGGTGTCAGTGCAGGGGTGGAGAAAAGAATACAGCACAGAAAGCTATATTTCTCTAGGGATCTGCCATATACAAGACTCCCATCTTCATCCAAACAGAAAAACTACTTTGTTCCTTCTGACCCTCCCTCTGATCCTAATTTTCAGCCAAATTCAACTTTCTTCTGGTTTACTTCACACCTTATAGGGCAGATGGCACCAAGGTCAAACTAGTGGGAGTTACCAAGCATAAGAGGAAACTGGTGACCTTTCTGTCCCTCCCTTAATCACTCTGCAGCCAGAGAGCCATGTCGTGTTTATGGATATGCAGAACTTGTGTACAGGTGCTGCTCTATGAGTTTGGGATATTGTTGTTGGAACGCTGGTGACTCCTGACCTTATTCTGTTTCTTTGAACCAGAGGAGGGAAGTTAATCAAACAACAAGATAACAAATTTTGACTGGACAAAGCTCATGCTCTTTTATGTGGGGAATAATTAACCTATGAAAATCACTGATGCTGGACAATATTAAGCAGGTAATTTAGGAAGACTCTTAAAGGGGATTGAACATTTATATGAATATAATTAACAGAGGCAGTTTTAGAATCTAGAATAATAGCCTGTACATCCATAAGTCTTGGTTTAGAGAATAAGCTGCTTAATCTCAGAGAAGAACCAATTCACATTGCCATTGTAGAAAATAAGCATCTTATACATAAAGCCTTATATGCTAAGCAGCATGTATTAAGAATGACTAGTGATGGGATGCTCTGGTTATAAGAATATTTTCCTTAAACAATGAATGAATATCCCCATTTGTTCACTAATTGTTCATTTCAAAAACTTGAAGTTGCTATTTGATAAACCGCTGTTGCCATTTCCAGTAAGATTAGGAAATGACTTGCTAAATTTGGCCATTGCAAAAATATTAGGTAAATAAAAATTACTACAATGTGTATCATGTTCCTAGCTCTGATCATTAATGGAAATGAACAGAATCCTGAATAAAACCGTGTTTTTTTTCTGGAAAGGTAGTTTATGGGGCATCTCTGAAAAGAATGAAAACTATTCTACTAGGATGTCATGAAAAGCACAGACATTGGCTTGACTTGAAAAAGATTTAAGTGCTACACAATTTATGAAAAGCACATTTCTTCAAAGAGATTTTTGCTTTGTGGGGACAGGGCATATAGCTGTACTCATTCTGCCTGACCATATTTAAGCTGAGCCATTAAAAATGCTATTGCTTCATCCAGCTGTTTTAGGACAATTAGCCATGTGACAGCCAGACGGGAGAGTAAGATGGCAACAGCCATTTCAGCGCCTACATATGTCTCTCCTTACTTGGAAAAAAGACAAAAAAAACTCCAAGTGACTAACACTGGTGGAATATATTAAACTATCCACCTTCAGAGTAGTCTGTCAGTTTGGCTGAAATCTGAATCATCTTCCATCAGAGATAAGCGAGTGACAAGCCTTGACTATTTTAATATTGTTTAAAGATGGATTAATTGAGTAGCCTAGAAAATTGGAATGTTAATGTGGCAAAAGTCATGATTCTTCTTGTTAAAAGTTCTTGAGGAATCGCAAACTCTCATTAGCTTTGAAATTAGGGCTGAAGGGGAATGTGTTTTAAAAACTTCTAAATAAATATTATTTCACAGTGTTTTCCCACCAAAGTAAAAAGGAAAATGATCATTCAAATGTTATTTACTGAACTTCAATGTCATTCAAATGTTATTTATTTAACTTCTAAGCGTGAGTATGGATTTTCATCTTAGTGTCATTGTTAAGGTTCAAATATAGGCACTCTGAGGAAGAAGTGGTAGTTTCCTTTCAGTCCTTGCCATCACCCCAGTTGGCCTGTGTCCCAACTGGCTCTGCGTTATGATTCCTTATTCTTTGAGTTCGGATTTTCATCTAGGCTTCCAAAGCAGAAGCCCTTCCTACATTTCTACTTTAGCCACATGAGCAGTTTGTAATGGATGTGGAAAGGCAGCAGCCCATCTCTGTAGACATCGACAAGGCAGTAAATAAATTTTCCTCTCTGGGTCTCTGCCAAAAGCAGTCATCATCCTGCAGTCTCTGCTCTCCCAGCCAAGGAAAGTCACACAGAGCATTAGTCTCAGTCTCGAGGTTATTGTACAGGGAGGGCAAAGAAAGTGAAATGAGGAGAGAAGGAAGTAACCTTCAGTCTGGAAAGTCATCCCTGAAGAGGGTGAAAGGAGGGTGGGAGGAGACTCCCTGACTTTAATATCTGTTTGAAAGACTGCACAGCAGTGTCCTGAAAACACCATTCCACGATCCCTTTGGATCACACATATTTTCAGCCTTTTGAATGCTATTTTATGATTTGTGTCACTTAGATCTTTCTGTTTATTCTACGTTTAAAATGTTACTAATAACTGCAAGGGTACTTCAAAAAGTTGATGCAAAAATGAAACTAAAGTACAAGTTTACCTTGCTGCAAAACAATTTTGAAGGCCATGCATAGTTTTCCCATAGTTTTGGACCAGTTTTTGGAACACCCTTCTCTTATTTCTGAAGCTCCTTGTGAAGGTTTAATTTCCTCTTCCATCCAGAACATCTCATTTGTTTTGTCCCTATTTCTTCCCCTCAGCAGGTAAAGAATTTGGTCTTGCTTTCTGCATCAGAGGAGTAGATGGATAAGACATTTGGTCTCGGTGTACGAAGCGAGTGGTATTTTTATCCCCTACTCAAATCAGCTTCTGTGATTCGGCAATACACATAGTGGCTGTAACAATCCTAATGCCTCCAGACATTAATGTCGTGGATAGCTTCATGAGGCACAGAAAAGCCAAAATCTCTGCCCTAGACATTGCCTTGTGTGCCATGGGTGAAGGGCTTCTCCTTCTTCAGCCGGAACCAAGTTTAATAGAAGATGGATATGGATCATCAAATGAGATTTTCACAGCACAGTAAAGGTGTATCTAATTGCAGCCAAAGCCAAAGGGTTGTAGCAGGGAGCTAGTTGCAAGCAAGAACTAAAAGGATCAAACTGGGACTGTTCCTGTGAAGAGCTAGCCAAGAGAATGCTAGGATCAGAGAGCCTCAGGGCATCACAGTTGAACAAAAACAATGTTTGGGTAATGCCCAACGGCATTTAATTACATTATTATAATTTATATTATCAATAGCAATACTAAAGTAAGGCAGTTTGGTGGAATATTTTTTTTAAAAAGTCAGAGATCAGATAAATATTCATTTTTTTCCATCTTATCATTTTTTTGGGAAAAAAAAAAAAAAGGACAGCCTGTCATTCCTGTTGAAGCAAGTCCATACCTAATCATCATTAAACACAGAGAAAGCAACCTGCCCTCAGGAGCAGTGCTCAGAGATAACTGCATCTGGGCATCACCGCTCTCTTCCCTACCGAGTGGTTATTCTGCCGTGTGGAGAGCATTGCCCCTGAGGTTGGGTGTCTCTTAAAATCAACCCTGTTCATGTATGTGAAGTGAAAAAGCCAAGCAAGAGGTATACTTGTTTGTTGCTATAGCTTTCTCAGTGCTCAAGGAGAATCTCCGTGTGTACTAGAATGAATGAATGATAAACTGAATAAATATATAAAGGAATGATGAAGTCCTTTGTTGAAGGAACTATTTTAAAACTAATTTGCATAACTCTCAGATGGATAAATGCCAGCTAAAACCAGGGTACCATGCCAAAAAAGTAGATTTCCTGCTCTTCCTTTTCAACTTGATAAATAGCTGAACCAGCAGCTACTTAAAAATTTCTAAAATGCTAAATTGAAAAAATTTTATTTCTGAAATGTAATTGAGTCACAATATTTTTTGGGTGAATTACACATTTCAAGTTAAAATAAATATCCTATACCTTTCAATGAAACAAAAAAAAACAATCTCTTATAAAATTGGAGGGAAAAAGGGAGAAAGAGAGGGGAATAAGCTTGTAGAAGGAGGCTTATCACTGGTGGAGTCTCATAATGAGAATGCTTATTATACCACAACTGGAAAAAAATTCAATGACAACTTCATGTTCAGCTTCATTTCAGGATAGGATGTTTAATATTTTCAAATAATCTAAAAAATATAAGTACTTTTATTGTTCACTAAATAACTGATACTATCAAACTTTCGGAAAATTAAATTCATTATAGCAATTTAGCTTGTATTTGATTTGCACCTAGAGGCAGTTTGGTGGAATATTTTTTTTAAAAAGTCAGAGATCAGATAAATATTCATTTTTTTCCATCTTATCATTTTTTTGGGAAAAAAAAAAAAAGGACAGCCTGTCATTCCTGTTGAAGCAAGTCCATACCTAATCATCATTAAACACAGAGAAAGCAACCTGCCCTCAGGAGCAGTGCTCAGAGATAACTGCATCTGGGCATCACCGCTCTCTTCCCTACCGAGTGGTTATTCTGCCGTGTGGAGAGCATTGCCCCTGAGGTTGGGTGTCTCTTAAAATCAACCCTGTTCATGTATGTGAAGTGAAAAAGCCAAGCAAGAGGTATACTTGTTTGTTGCTATAGCTTTCTCAGTGCTCAAGGAGAATCTCCGTGTGTACTAGAATGAATGAATGATAAACTGAATAAATATATAAAGGAATGATGAAGTCCTTTGTTGAAGGAACTATTTTAAAACTAATTTGCATAACTCTCAGATGGATAAATGCCAGCTAAAACCAGGGTACCATGCCAAAAAAGTAGATTTCCTGCTCTTCCTTTTCAACTTGATAAATAGCTGAACCAGCAGCTACTTAAAAATTTCTAAAATGCTAAATTGAAAAAATTTTATTTCTGAAATGTAATTGAGTCACAATATTTTTTGGGTGAATTACACATTTCAAGTTAAAATAAATATCCTATACCTTTCAATGAAACAAAAAAAAACAATCTCTTATAAAATTGGAGGGAAAAAGGGAGAAAGAGAGGGGAATAAGCTTGTAGAAGGAGGCTTATCACTGGTGGAGTCTCATAATGAGAATGCTTATTATACCACAACTGGAAAAAAATTCAATGACAACTTCATGTTCAGCTTCATTTCAGGATAGGATGTTTAATATTTTCAAATAATCTAAAAAATATAAGTACTTTTATTGTTCACTAAATAACTGATACTATCAAACTTTCGGAAAATTAAATTCATTATAGCAATTTAGCTTGTATTTGATTTGCACCTAGAAAAGATGTTTTTGAAATGACCAAAGGAGATGGAGAGAAAGACCATCAGAGACTTAAGATAGGGATTAACAAGAGTAAAGTTGAAAAGGAATACCAGAAAATGAATAAAGCAGGGACCAGCAAGTGGGGTAGATAAGGCGCTGGCCTTCCCTATGGCTGACTGCATTTCAGTGCCTGGATCTGGTGGCTTGAAAATGACTCTGGGCCCATGTGTGTGGGTGTACAAAATCCTGAGAGGAGAATGGAGGATAATGGATTGTAGTTTGGGCATCACTCCCTCCCCCCAAGGAGGGGTGTAGGTAATTTTTCACTTTCTCTTTGTCTCTCTTTGTTTATAGTGAGTTGATGTGTCTCACAGAAAAAAAAAAAAAAAAAAAAAACCACAAAGGAAAAAAAGGGAATAAGACATAAATTAGTGAAGTAATATATTATTACTCTCTAAAACAGAAAGGCTGAGAGTATAAAGAAAGAAAAAGGGAGACCAGCAATTAGCATAATGGCTATATCGCTGGACTCCCATGCAGTTGATCGTGATTTGAGTCCCGGATCTGGTGGCTTAAACTCACGCCAGGCACATGTGCGTGCGTGCCCAATACCCAGAGAAGAGAAAGGAGGAGAGGGGATTGTGGCATGGCCATCCTTACAGGGGGGTGATTTCTCACTTTCTGTCTCTCTGTCTTTCTGGTGAGTGCATACGCCCTATAGCAAAAACCTCTCCAAAAACAAACAAACAAACAAAAACGAAGAAAGAAATCCTAAAAGAGGTAAAAGTCCAAAGAAGTAAAAGTGAATGTAAAAAAGAATATGTGAAGAAATGTGTTAGGGAAAAGAAAAAAGAACAACAAAAAATAATAACTGTACCCTGAGCCAGGTACCAGTTGAATCCTTTTATATATACTTATTGTTCGATACTCAAAACAAGCCTCTTACCATGGTAATGGTCCCTTTATCAGCACCTAAATTTTACAGGTGAGGAAACCCAGACAAAGCAAATCCTCTTGTGAAAAGTTAGGGCTCAAACCCAGAGGGTCCGATTTCAGAGCATGTGATGTGGAGTACTGTACTGCGCAGCCTTTCAGAACAAACGAATGATGAGGGACAGAGACAAGGACTGACAAGGAAAATGCAAGGATGTGGGAGGTTCTCAGTGTTTGGTTTGAGTATAAAATTATTTCTAGGCTTGAAATGTGTGGCATCAGCCCTCAGCAGTCTTACAGCAAAGAATGGAGGCTGAGTCTGTTAGCGGCAGTAAGGGGAATGGATAAATAATTGATTAGGCACAGCGTGCTCTTTGTGTGCAGATCTATAGGGAGGAGAGGGGTCCAAGAGGCAGAGCCAGATGGTGAGCTGTAATGTGCTTATATTAATAGATGTCTTCATTAGATGACATATTCACAGGAGTCCGGGGCAAGTGCCTTTCAGCCATTACCAGGAACACTCAAGGTCTAGAGATGAAGGTGACAGTTATTTGGAAGACGCGAGAAGTGGCAGGTCTGATGTTCAGAGGAAGAGATAATGGAATATCTGTAGTAAGAAACAGCTGATATTTTAAAGACAGTCCCTTGTCCCTATGTGAGTCCATCTCCAAATATGTGAAATAACAGGATTCCCCCACCCCCTCCACCTCCATCTTGCCTCACTGACAACTCTCTCCTCATCTCTCTCCTGTATTTCTGTCCTCAGGTGGATCACTGATCTCCACTTTTTCATACAAATTACACTTTCTCCTCTCTCTTCCTCTTGTTGTTTTTCTTTAAATACCCTTATGAGGACCCTTCCTGGATATCAATTCCCTGGCCATAAACTCTGGTACTCTTTTCACTAATATTCTTGCACTGGGTCACACCTGCCAGTAGATTGTTCCTATATTAACAGTTGATGATTAGCCCAAAATTATTAAGCAAATATTGATACAGACACTCTTACATGTGAATGAACTTTGATAACATTAAGTTTAAATACCATTGAAATGTTGGCTGAACGGATATTTAATGTTTTAAGATCTTTGGCTCTTTGTTCTCCTTATATAGACAGAATGCAGTAATGCATATATACTTATTACACCTGCGTAGATTAAATAGTTTGTCATAACTGGAATTCTATGTTGGCCAAATCTGAACAGTATTTTAGCAGAACAATACTTAATTTATACAACTACTATTAGTGACAAATAATGATGCACTCAATTACTGTCTGGACTTTCTCCACTCCCCAGGGGGGAAAAAAATGTCACCAACAAAAGAATGTCAAACTTTTACAATGTTGGTAATAGCATGTAATTTATTGATACCTGAAAACTACAGGGTATTGTGCTAGTGCTAAATGTCATGGAATTAAAAAAAATATGTCAAACAGATTAAGCTTTAGGGAAAAAAATGGAAACTAAAGTAATGACTCTTTAGATTGATTCCTTAAATATTTTTTTATTTCGGTTTCTTTTATACATTCAATCCCATAAATCAAAGTCTTCACCATTAAGGATCATTTGCATTATAGGGTTAGGATAAAACTATTTCCACTCTTGCCTAAACCTCAGTTAGTTTCCAGCACGCTTTTCAGCTTAGCCAGACTTCCTTACATGCAGATTGTTAACATGTTTGGAGCCAGACGTGCAGAGGCAGTGTGGATGTGATCAGGGCTGTACACAACGTTTTCAGAGGGACTCTCATCAGGATTGGGTTGTTCCATGGTAGGGACATCACTTTTCTGAGCATTGTCCTAATATCAAGACTCAAGATACCCTTGGAGTAGAGGTGAGAGGCATTCAACAACAGAAGAAAGCCTAATTTTATCTCTCTAGAGTTTTAGATGGATATGAGATTTTGCTTGATTTCTCCTAACTATTCAGAAGGTAGTTTAGTAAAATATTTTATCTTGCTGATAACAAGACTCAAAATTCCCTAGCACATCTGACCTAAGTGGAAGCAACTGGAAGGAAATCTCTGTCCATATTTTGCACCTTGTTCAGGTCAAGTTTTCAGTCCGTTTCAAAGTACTATTTTATTTGCACAGTGATTTATAAAATAGGTCTAGAAAGCTTTTGTAGCCATCAGTAATTTTCTAAATTAGAGAAAACTTTTGACTAGGCTTCACTTTTTAATTTCTGAGTAATTGCCCTGCATCATGTCATCAATGAATTATATAATTTCCCCTCTGGTTTAGCTGTGAACCCACCTACACTATTTGCACACAGACTGTAGCTGTTGATGCCAGATTCTGTATCTCCTCTCCTTCTCTTGAGGCTACTTATTTCCACTTCCATTCAGAATCTAGTTCTGGCCTTAATAAAAAAGAACTGTAAAAGTACTTTGAGACATCAGTAAGAAAATACCAGACTTTAGTTTTTCCGCAAATATGTTGTGCCTATTCCCAGACCCCTTGTCTAGGATCTAGTTCTTCCATCTGCTACGTGGATGCTAGGTGGTCATAGGAGGAAGAAAATGCAGTGTTTGAGTGTGGGTTTTGTAGTTAAGAGCACTTGGGTTGAGATTCCCTCTCTGCTACTTTCTAGCTCTCTGGCTCAACTAGCTAGGTGAAACTCTATTTCCTCATCTATAAACAGGTAATAACACCACCTCCTGAGGCTAGTGGTGAAACGTGACCCACTATGAGGCAATCCCAAATGGAAAGTTCCTAGTTCTAGTGTGGAGACCTCACAGGGTAGAACCATGCCCTGGCATGATCCAGGACTGGCAGAAGGCTGGGGGTGTATCCCAGTGAGAAGAACCTGATGGGAGTATTTGTTTTCTCTCTCCATCTCTCTTATGGATGAAAGAAAATAAACTTGAAAAATTAAAACTGTGTACATAATGAGCACATGTGCATGAGTGCCCCACATCCCAGCAGGGTGAGAAACAGAGCAGAAGGGATTGGGGTGTAACCATGGACTATTAGGATGTGCTTTCTCCTCTCTTTCTGTCTCTCTCTGGCAAGCATACATACCCTCTGGCAATGAACAAAACCTAAAATATAATACTATCTCATAGAGCTACTGTGAGGGTTAAAGGAAATAATGCATGTAAAAGAGTTGATAACTTTCCTGGCATTCAGAGAGCTACAGAAACATAGTTGTTATTAGTACTGCCATTTTTTCCTCAGGTCTTTGCTCCCTGCTCTACATAAATGCTTGTACTCCAATATTCAAACAAATGTTCGTTAAATACCTACTGTGTGATAAGCCCAAGGCAAGCTCTGGACTTGACTCCTCAGTGATATATGTTTATTTGCAATAGTTCAAACTATGAATATCTATATTTTTAGTTTCTTTTTGATAAAACGGAGTGTAAAGTTATTTTCTCTTATTCTTGAAAGGTTTCAGAAAAGATCTCAACAAATGCCTGAAGGACTTATTTAAACATTTATTCTAAGGTGTTCTTCTCCAAGGTCAACATCTTGGTAATTTACCAAAGAACAAGATGCTTAGACCAAAAGCTGATTCTTCTCTCCTGTTTGTTAAAATGAGAGTCAACCAAGGGGCTAATCACTGAATGCTAATGCACCTTTAACACACAGCAATGAATGTAGCTCTGTAATTATGTTAAGTGAATAAGAAACAATTTCTGTAAACATACTAATTGGCTAAAATTGTGAGGTCATAGTCAATTCTCTAAAAAATTGTTGAACTATGAAATTGTTGTCAGGCAAATATTTTAGTGTTAGATTAAAAATTCATCTCTGGTAAATATTTTATCAATATATTATAGTTTTTGTGTGACAATATTACATACAAATATTTACCTGTCAAGTATTTTGACAGGTGAATGTTAACATGCCTGAATAACTAACACTAAGTTAGAATTGACCCAATATAAAACCCCTAAACAAAAAATTAAAGCCAAAAGGAAAGCAAAAAAAACACAGAATCAATAGTTTCTTAAAAATCAACATGCAGAGAGGCCAGCAGATGGCATAACGATTACATCACTGAACTACCACATAGCTGACCGCAGTTCAAGTCCCAGACCCAGTGGCTTGAAACATGCTGGGCACGTGTGTGTATGTGTGTGTGTGTGTGTGTGTGTGTGTGTGTGTGTGTGTGTGTACTCAAGAACCTGGGAGGAGAATGGAGGAGGAGAAGAGATTGTAGCATGTCCATCCTCCCTGGGAGGTAATTTTCATTTTCCCTCTCACTGTTTCTGTCTCTCCCTCTCTCCAGTGAATGCACATGCCCTAAAGCAAAAAACCTCTAAAAGAAATCAACATGGAGCAATTCAAAGAATTTATCTTGGGCAATAAGACAGTAAGGTAACCCTCCTAATAAGCCATTTGGAGACTGTGGAGAAGTGTTTAGATTAAGAGCTCCTAAGGAGAAAATGGGAGTTATCACCATATAATCCAGGAAACTGGAGAATAAGAAGCATGATAACAATTATTAATGCCTGGTGAATGAGTTCTTATTAGTAGACATGATTAAAAAGAAAGAGGGCACAAGGCCAAGCATAAATTTTTTTTCTCAATGTGATGAAAATATAAATGACAAAAGAATACAATTTTATCAGATCAGTATAAACATGTTAGATAATCTCTTTGGAAAAAATAGTTCTTGTCGAAATAGATATAGGAAATATTAGGCCTCTCATTTTAGAATTGAATAGACTTGTCACAGGGTTTCTAATTGTTAAATTGCTTATTTTTATTTAAATATTAGCATGAAATTAGAATTCAGATCAAATGGACATAGCTGGAAAGAAGGAGGACCTGGCAGTGTGACACAGGGTTAGGCTTCCGTCTAATTATGATAATGTATCTGTGAATGATTTATATGGTGTAGGACTAGCAATGAGAGACAGCACAGTCACTGATTTAGAAATTTTCAATCTAGGGACCAGCAGTTAGCATAATGGCTGTGTCGCTGGACTCCCACATAGTCGACCGAGGTTTGTGTCCCGGACCCGGTGGCTTAAAATTCACGCTGGACACGTGTGCGTATGTTCCCAAGATTCTGAGAGGAGAATAGAGGAGAAGGGATTGTGGCATGGCCATCCCCCCCGGGGGGGTGATTTCTCGCTTTCTGTCTCTCTTTCTCTCTCTTTCTGTCTGACAAGCGCACGCGCCCTATAGCAAAAACCTCTCCACAAAAAAAAAAAGAAAGAAAGAAATCTTCAATCTAGATTAGAGAAAATGGCAACATAAACTCTATCAGCTGATAATGATAAGTTCATTGGCACTGATGCTTCGTGTTTTGAGAATAGAAGTAAAAGAACTGGTGAAATACACCTTGGGTGCTAACGGGTCAAAGGAGCACACTGTTAAGGGGAAACAGCTCAGGGATGGAAGAGGAAGCACCGAGAGTGGCTCGAACGGGTCAGCTCTTCACCCCAAAGCAGAACCTCTCTACCTACTGGACAGTGTTTTCCAGGCTCTAGAGAGAAGATGCTGGAAAAATTCACACTCAGTGAAAAAGGTCATTGATGCCCTGAAAACTGTAACACCAAATTTGCTTGCCAGGGTGAATGATAGGTTCACATGAATAAGATTTTATTAGAGACAATGAAAGAAGCTGTGCTTACTTTCAGAGGTGCCACTCTGATGTGAGCAAATCAGGCTGAAAAACTCGCCAAGAGAGTCGACACAGCACAATAGTAGCAGATGGTCTTCATGGAGCATTCGCTATGCTGAGCGCAGCTCTCTGCCATACCTTTCATCTTCCCAGCAAGCTCTGACAGGAAAACATGACTGTCATTACTATTTTGCACAAGAAGAAACTGAGGCAGGTAGAGGTTGAATGCTTTTACCTTTTAAGCTGTGTTTGGATCCTGGTGGCTTCAAGGCCAAGATAAGACTCATAAGAGTAATGTTCCAATGGTAGGTTACGCCAGATCCTGAATAGGAACCTAAGGCTCTGTTTTTACAATGTTGTTCTCTTTTTCCTGTTGAGCTATCTTTCCATTTAATAACTTTTTTCTTTGAGTTCAGTGAAAATAAAAAAAATTAAATTTAAATGCAAAGCAAATATAAAACATCAAATGGGCACAAGAAACAAGAAAAGAAGTCCCTGCTAGGAATGACAAATAAGGCCAGTTAAAGTGGTTACGGGGAGATGCCTTCTGGCACCCTGGGGCAGTTTACCAAAGCCCAGAATGTAGACCTGCCTGTGGCTCCTCTCCCACCTGGCAGGGCCAACCCGGCGTGCAGACTACAGCACACACACCTGATGTTGCCCTTGTTCCCCTTGCCCTTCCTGCCTCTTTCCTTGTTTCTCATCACAGAGGCAAAGGAGCATTACCTGTCATTCAGGGACATTCATTAAACTAGTGTTTAAATAATGAAGGTAGAAGTGCATGGTGCGTTTAGGACACGAACAAACCTAAGGAGAAACTGCTCAGCTTGCCCACAGAGGAATTAAATAATATTTGAATTATATTGATGTGATCATCTCCCCCATGGGAATAATTTCTTCTTTATTGTTATATCCCTAATGATTAATACAGTGAATAGCATTATAGGAACTTGATAGATATTTATGGAGCTAAACTGAACAGGTGAGAGGAAGAATGTCACATACTTAGCAAAAGACTTGAGCAAAAGGCATGCTAAGAAGTAAGTGTATCTGTAGTATATTTCTGAAAACAAAGCCCTTGGGAATTTTCTAAGGTGGGAGTACTGGAAAATAAAATAATAATAAATTAAGGCATTATGCAAAAGAAAGTAAGATCAAAAGGACAAACTGATCATGTTAATGAGGAGCATTGAAAAATCATACACTCTTAAGAATCTTGGGACTGATAAGGACATCCCCCAGTGACACTGGGAGACCTCTGAAGAGAGGAGACAGAGAAGAGCGAAAGGCTGCCCATGGTAGTGTGACGTGGCACCCACAAGGCTAATGCTATTTTTGGATGCACTCTTTTTAAAGCATTTCATCATGGAATAGAGGGTGACAGTTCCACTCTCAATGACATTCATGAGACCTCTTCTGGAATGCCCCATTCTGTTCGGTCTGTCTGACTACCAAAAATAAGTAGACAGATTGGAAAGAATCCAAAGAAGAGTTTCACAATTGATTAGAAGAAAGAAGCTGACTTACGGAGAAAGTTGGCAAGAATTATGTCTATATGGCTTGGCTAAGGAATGTATATGTGTACGTGTTTCAAAGCCAGAAATACCTAATTGAAAAAGAAATAATTTACTCAGATAAAAAGCATACAGGTAAACCAATCAGTGAAGTGAGTTTTGAAAAAAGAATCTAGCCTACAGATTGGGTTGAAATTGGATGGTGGTTAATGACATCTAGGTGATGTTCACTTGGAAGTGGTGGGTGCCCTGAAGTGAAATGCTGAAACACATCTTCCGAGCATATTCAAGGGAGGAGAGAAGGCAAGATAAGAGATGAAAGGATTTGACGTCACTTTTGATATTTTCCCTCTCAAATCTCTCACATTCCACATTGTAGTTTGTGTTTCCTTAAAATAACTTGTCCCTTCCCCTTATTTTAAATACTCTTTGGAGAAAACTAAAGTGATTGTAAATCTATGTTTACTATATAGATATTCATAAATCTTGTCCAGAAATATTGACCATTTTAAAAGTGGTTGTGAAGGTACCTCAAATATCTAACAAATTCAAATTAATATGGGCAGAGAACATTAAATGTTAAGACTTTATGATTGCATTTGAGGTAAATGCATATACAGGTGTTATTTAGGGACCTTGCAAAGAGGCTCTGCATTATGTTTTTCATTATGAGCTTGGAACACCCTATTCCTTTTGTTAGATTGTCCTTTCTAATATCTGGCCTCCACCTCACAATACTAAGACCTATAAAAACCACAAGTTCAAATTCAGCAAGGGAGGCAGAGAGCCTAAAGGTGTATGTAAAGGAAGAAAGAAAAAGATGAACAAGATAATAGCAAAGTAGAGAGGCAAAGACTGGCTCAAGTAATAAAGTCCATACCCAGCATATGTTAGACAGTGATGCTGTTGTTCTTTATACCCTCATCTGTGACAATTATAGACCATAAGGAAATAATCTGTACCCTAGAAATGGTCTTTGGTATCATTCTTGAAATTATCCAGTTCAAAAAACTTACTCTTATCAGAGAATCGACAGTTGGAATAAAAATGTTCAGTTGCTTTGTTTCCTTTCCTGGGCATATAATCAAAATGCCATCTTTTCTCACCCTTTTCATGACCCTTTGCTGAAATACTTTCTGTGTCTATTAATCTCATTAACCTCCACTACAAATTAAAAAGCAGAAACAGAAATAGTGTTCTACCATCAGAGCTGCATAGTGCTCACATTCATTGAAAAGTAGGCTTGGGGGACCAGCAGAGGATGTCATGGTTACATCGCTGGAATCCCACATGACTGACTGTTGTTTGAGTCCTAGATTCAGTGGCTTGAAATTCATGCATGGCACATGTGTGTGCATGAGCCCAAAATCCTGAGAGGAGAGTAGAGGAGAAGGGGTTGCAGCATGGCCATCACCCCTGGGGGGGGTGGGTATTTCTCACTTTCTGTCTCTCTGTCTCTCTGATGAGCACATGCACCCTCTAGTAAAAATCTGTCTTAAAAAAATGTAGGCTTTGGGAGGCTAATTATTCAGTATCATATTGATAGATCCTGTGGAAATTTGAAATGTCTGAGAAAAAATCCCAAGGGTAGTGCTAAGTTTACCAACTGTGCTCTTAACTTGGAATTTGGTACATATACAAGTATGTGATCTATCTTTTGGCTTTAATAGGCAATCATTATTTCATTCGCCTTTAGGAAATAGTTCCCACTATAATCAAAACCAAAACAAATTTATGGGAAAATTGAGGACATTTGGAATTAATATTAATTATGGTTTCCTTTGTTTGGTTTCATCTGTTCATCCATTTATAAATTTCTTTTTTATTCTCCAACAGTAAATCAAGTTTTGTGAAGATAACCATGAGGTAAACTTCTTTTCTATTATTCACAAATTACAGTTTGTTAGAGAAAACAAGCTGCAACAATTAATAAAATTCAAGGGTAATGTATTTTTTAAAATCTTTTTTAAAAATTATTTAATTTTATTTATTCATTCATTTTATTTTTTAATTTGACCAGAAAGACAGAGAGAGAGAGAGAGAGAGAAAGAAAGAAGGTGAAAAAGCAAGTCACCGGGTCTGAGACTTGAGCCATGGTCAGCCATGTGGAAGTCCAACGCCCTTATCCACCACGCCACCTGCCGGCCCCGTCAAAGGTAATGTAGTATAGTGGGACTTGGTCAGAAAAGTGCAATACTAAGGAACAATAGATACATTCAAGTTTGTTGTAGAAAGGCTCCTCATGCCCCGACCTCCCAAAAAATGTTTCACTGCCATCATTTAAGGTGGGAGAACAGGCGTTAACGCCTGACGGTGACCACGCATGAGGAAATGTGAGCGATAACGCTGGGCGGGGAGAAGGGCGGTCTTGTCTTAGGGAGTCGCAGCGTGTTTACTGAGTACAACGCAGAACACCGTTATCATGTGTTCTTCACTAAATAGCCTTCATTTCTTTGTTGACAACATTCTAATCTACTCTTTGAAGTAGGTTATTCATGGGCACATGTGAATCTATCTTTTGGCTTTATTGGCAATCGTTCTTTCATTCTCCTTTAGGAAACAGTTCTCATTATAATAAAAACCAATAGGCTCCCCCACTCCCAAAGCTCAAAATCCACTAAAGAATACGTAACAAAAACAACCAGAGGATTGGAGAGAGTAGGCAGGTAAATGAAGGAATCAAAAATTTAGTACAATAGGGGTTAGGGATTGGCTTAAGTAATAATAAATAATTTTGTTTAACTTTTTTAAAGGAACTAGAAATCTTATTTAACACTTTTACCTCTAATACCTTTTTTAAAAAATTCAAATTATTTATTTTCTCCATGAGAGAGGGAGAAAGAGAGCGAGAGAGAGAGAGAAACAGGCATCCTGAACAAGGTCTTCACGCCATGAACCCAGCCTCAGCCAGTCGGGTCACAGGCATGTACTTTCACGCCTGGCTTGCACAGGGAGACTTCAGAGTATGAACCCAGGACCTTCCGATATGGCTTCAGCACCGGGAAGCGTTGTAATACTGCTGCACCACCATGGCCGGCCTCTTATTTTAACTCTTACAATCACAAAGGAGGATGGAGCCTCACTCCCAATGCCAATAGCACTGATTTCAACGTAGATTTAGAGACCTCCTTGCCCTGCATTGCCATTTATCTCTTTTCGAATTTTTCTTCTCAATCGGATTGAAAGTTTTTGCAGATTGGAATAAGTCTTACACAAAACTAAATACCTAGTAGATACCAGAAAACATACGCCAACATTAATGAATTTGTGGCATTGTGTTTTGTTTCCTTCTTTGGTTCCCCCTCCCCTTTTCTTTCAGAAGCAGAGTTCTCACCTCTAAAGGAAATCAGGAAGGCAAATCCCATCCCATTTCACACATATTTTGATCTACTTCATTTAGTTTCTCCTGTGATGCCTTTGTGTCCTGAACACCTTATTGAATCTGGTCTGTGGAAGCTGGGCATGCGGTCTTACTTCCCTTTCAGAAGTAATACGTTTGCTGGCACACCACTTTGCATAGGGGGGATGCTCAACAAATGGCAAGCCTGCTGATAACAATCTCCTCCTATCTCAGGAAGAAAATCATAGAAAGTCTTGGTTGATTATGCTGTCTTTAATGCTTTTATAAATGTTACTCCTTTTATTCCTTTCAATCCTTCTGTCATCCTCTGAGGTGTTGTTTAGATATACCCTTTGAAACAACTTGTTCATGGGCATTTGTGAAATTATCTTGTGCCATCAATATTGTTCTGATAAATATTTCATTTTTTTTAGCATCAAATTCCTTTTGGCTAATAAAGGTTTTGGGTTTTTTTTTTTTTTTTTTTGGTCCTTTTTTCTATGCCATAATATTGCTATAGATTTAACAAACATTTGTACATATTCTTCCTCTCTTCACACACGTGTAATAAAACTCAGCTTTTATTTCAGCTCCCAGGAGCCCCAGTGACATTGGATCAGCTTTATGCAATATAAAGTTCACCAGGTTTAAAACTGAAGCTTCCTTCACCCCCACCCCCACATCCCCACCCCGGTCCCTTACAAACAGTCTTTGTGCCATATCTCCAAGAGATCAGGTTAAAATCTTCCTACCCTTTGCAAGAAACTATATTACTTTTACAACTGGGTAAAGAGAGGCCATGGTATTCCTCCTGGGCACTCAGAAAAGACAATCTCATAAGGCTGTGGGGGGAGCAGAAAACCCTGGTGGTGCTGATCTCGTCTTTATTACCATGCGTCCTTGCAGGACAAGCAAAGCACACTCCCTGCTCCTGTTCCACAGTGTGGGAAAGGTGCTGATAACGCTGCAGTCACACTCAGCAAAGCTAAACAGTCACCAAGTGCAGTTCCAGATCTGTAACTCCAACCTGGGGGGTAAAAGGTTGCTGCGTTTGCCCACTGCAGTGTAATACAAACTGTCTCCTAATTGAACTTCGGCACCCTCTTGGTGAACTCGGGAAGAATTTATGTCAATGAACCATGGGAAGACTTGAAGATTTATTGTGATCTAGGGGTAACTGAAAATAGATACTCTTGTATACTTAGGCATGTATCAATATAAGACAGTCATTTGAAACAAGGAAATAAAATATTGATGTACTTGGAGAAGAGGAATATAATTCAGTGACATTGTTGCTATTCCAGTGTTCACCTCATGACTTGACTGACAGATAAAACAGTCTTAGGTCAGCTCGAAGTGGCTCCTCATCTCTGAGATGTTCCCTTTGCAGTGAAATCTGTGGCAGGTCCCTTCAGCTGCCTCAGTGGGAAAGAAGCATGCAAGATTACAGAGATAGAAGTACCTCCTACATCTTCAGCTTTTTACTTTGGTTATTTTTCTTTTATTTTCTGTTCTTTTTAGTAGTGTTGATGCTAATACTAGGTTATTTTTTTAAAGAAACTTCCAAGTTTGGGACCAGGAGTTGGCGTAATGGCTGTGTCACTGGACTCCCATGTAGTCGACTGTGGTTCGAGTTCTGGACCCTGTGGCTTAAACTCACATCAGGCACATGTATGTGCATGCATGCCCGAGATCCCAAGAGAAAAATGGAGGAGAAGGGATTGAGGTGGGACCATCCCCTCTGGGGCATGATTCCTCACTTTCTCTCTCTCTGTCTGTCTCTGTCTTTTTGGCAAGCACACATGCCCTATAGCAAAAACTTCAAAAAAAAAAAAAAAAAGAAAGA
>NW_006159513.1:1466627-1478825 GCF_000334495.1 Tupaia belangeri chinensis
CAGAAGATGAACCCAGGACCTTCCGATATGGCTTCAGCACCGGGAAGCGTTGTAATACTGCTGCACCACCATGGCCGGCCTCTTATTTTAACTCTTACAATCACAAAGGAGGATGGAGCCTCACTCCCAATGCCAATAGCACTGATTTCAACGTAGATTTAGAGACCTCCTTGCCCTGCATTGCCATTTATCTCTTTTCGAATTTTTCTTCTCAATCGGATTGAAAGTTTTTGCAGATTGGAATAAGTCTTACACAAAACTAAATACCTAGTAGATACCAGAAAACATACGCCAACATTAATGAATTTGTGGCATTGTGTTTTGTTTCCTTCTTTGGTTCCCCCTCCCCTTTTCTTTCAGAAGCAGAGTTCTCACCTCTAAAGGAAATCAGGAAGGCAAATCCCATCCCATTTCACACATATTTTGATCTACTTCATTTAGTTTCTCCTGTGATGCCTTTGTGTCCTGAACACCTTATTGAATCTGGTCTGTGGAAGCTGGGCATGCGGTCTTACTTCCCTTTCAGAAGTAATACGTTTGCTGGCACACCACTTTGCATAGGGGGGATGCTCAACAAATGGCAAGCCTGCTGATAACAATCTCCTCCTATCTCAGGAAGAAAATCATAGAAAGTCTTGGTTGATTATGCTGTCTTTAATGCTTTTATAAATGTTACTCCTTTTATTCCTTTCAATCCTTCTGTCATCCTCTGAGGTGTTGTTTAGATATACCCTTTGAAACAACTTGTTCATGGGCATTTGTGAAATTATCTTGTGCCATCAATATTGTTCTGATAAATATTTCATTTTTTTTAGCATCAAATTCCTTTTGGCTAATAAAGGTTTTGGGTTTTTTTTTTTTTTTTTTTGGTCCTTTTTTCTGAGCCATAATATTGCTATAGATTTAACAAACATTTGTACATATTCTTCCTCTCTTCACACACGTGTAATAAAACTCAGCTTTTATTTCAGCTCCCAGGAGCCCCAGTGACATTGGATCAGCTTTATGCAATATAAAGTTCACCAGGTTTAAAACTGAAGCTTCCTTCACCCCCACCCCCACATCCCCACCCCGGTCCCTTACAAACAGTCTTTGTGCCATATCTCCAAGAGATCAGGTTAAAATCTTCCTACCCTTTGCAAGAAACTATATTACTTTTACAACTGGGTAAAGAGAGGCCATGGTATTCCTCCTGGGCACTCAGAAAAGACAATCTCATAAGGCTGTGGGGGGAGCAGAAAACCCTGGTGGTGCTGATCTCGTCTTTATTACCATGCGTCCTTGCAGGACAAGCACACTCCAGCACCTGCTCCTGTTCCACAGTGTGGGAAAGGTGCTGATAACGCTGCAGTCACACTCAGCAAAGCTAAACAGTCACCAAGTGCAGTTCCAGATCTGTAACTCCAACCTGGGGGGTAAAAGGTTGCTGCGTTTGCCCACTGCAGTGTAATACAAACTGTCTCCTAATTGAACTTCGGCACCCTCTTGGTGAACTCGGGAAGAATTTATGTCAATGAACCATGGGAAGACTTGAAGATTTATTGTGATCTAGGGGTAACTGAAAATAGATACTCTTGTATACTTAGGCATGTATCAATATAAGACAGTCATTTGAAACAAGGAAATAAAATATTGATGTACTTGGAGAAGAGGAATATAATTCAGTGACATTGTTGCTATTCCAGTGTTCACCTCATGACTTGACTGACAGATAAAACAGTCTTAGGTCAGCTCGAAGTGGCTCCTCATCTCTGAGATGTTCCCTTTGCAGTGAAATCTGTGGCAGGTCCCTTCAGCTGCCTCAGTGGGAAAGAAGCATGCAAGATTACAGAGATAGAAGTACCTCCTACATCTTCAGCTTTTTACTTTGGTTATTTTTCTTTTATTTTCTGTTCTTTTTAGTAGTGTTGATGCTAATACTAGGTTATTTTTTTAAAGAAACTTCCAAGTTTGGGACCAGGAGTTGGCGTAATGGCTGTGTCACTGGACTCCCATGTAGTCGACTGTGGTTCGAGTTCTGGACCCTGTGGCTTAAACTCACATCAGGCACATGTATGTGCATGCATGCCCGAGATCCCAAGAGGAAAATGGAGGAGAAGGGATTGAGGTGGGACCATCCCCTCTGGGGCATGATTCCTCACTTTCTCTCTCTCTGTCTGTCTCTGTCTTTTTGGCAAGCACACATGCCCTATAAACTTCAAAAAAAAAAAAAAAAAGAAAGAAAGAAAGAAAGAAAGAAAAGGACACTACTAAGTTACAGTGAGTTTTTGCAAATCAATTTAAATGAGCCTATCACATAGTTATAGCTTAGGGAGAGGAAAGAATTCTGGAAAGAGGGCTAGACACAGGAAATACATTTTTTAAAACATAAATAATACCTTTGTACTAAGTGGAATTTAGGGGTATTTGTCTTCATTTTTACAGCCTTAAAATGTGGTTAAAGAATATGAGATTCTGAGCAGAATTTTGATTTATCTTTCTGAGCATTACTTATCTAAATAGAGTCTCACAAATCCCTGTGTAAGAGACACATGTGAGTGGTAATATCATTAGGACAAAGGAGTAGGACGATCAGGGACTGGACTGGAAGCTGAAATGCACATGGGCCCTGTACTATTTTCGCTCATACTTAGATTGTACGTTTAGTTGGCATAGTGTGGGTATGGGTCTGACAGAGTCACAAAATAAAGTCATTGGGAAGAGCTTAGAATGTTCAGGTCCCTTCGGCAAATGATGATTATATGTATTTCAAAAGTTCCCCAAGGAGTAGGTAACACTGGCCTCTTAAAATATGAAACCCGTGTTTAACTACTATTTAGGACAAGTTAGTTACTTTTCAATTAAGAATTTGGCAAAGATGATGAATCAGTAGGAGCTAAGTGATTTTATTATAACTACCTGGTTAGAAATAAATGAGGGGAAAGAAAAAACACACTCACTCTCACGAACTAATTCAAGAGGCTCCATACACCATTAAGTAGATAGCTATACAGATATTTAAGGCCCAACTGCATTGTTTTTGTATGTTATTGTCATCCTGTAGCAGGAGGTTCAAAATTATAGTGTTTAGAGACCAGTAGTTGGCGTAATGGCTATGTCCTGGACTCTCATGTGGTCGACTATGGTTCGAGTACCAGACCCAATGGCTTCAACTCACACCGAGCGCGGGTGCGTACGTGCCCAAGATATCCTGAGAGGAGAATGGAGAGAAGCGATTGCCACATGACTATCCCCCCAGGGACTGATCTCTCCCTGTCTGTCTGTCTGTCTGTCTTTCTGGGAAGGGCATGTGCCCTATAGAAAAAACCCCTCAAAAAAAAAAAAAAATTAGGGAACCAGCAGTTAGCGTAATGGCTATGTCGCTGGATTCCCACGTAGTCGACCGTGGTTCGCGTCCCGGACCCGGTGGCTTAGAACTCACGCCGGGCGCGTGTGCATGCATGCCCAAGATCCCGAGAGGAGAATGGAGGAGAAGGGATTGCGGTGTGACCATACCCCCTGGGGGGTGATTTCTCGCTTTCTGTCTCTATGTCTGTCTCTGTCTGGCGAGCGCACGCGCCCCTATAGCAAAAACCTCTTAAAAAAAAATTATAGCATTTAATTGGTTCAAAGACTTTCTGTCACTAGGAAATGGCTGTAACAAAAACAATGTGTGTCTTTTCTAAGATACCATTTAACAGGTACTAGCAAGTAACAGAATACCAGTACGAACTATACCTGGTGAATTTAATTCAATACAAGGAAACTCAGTGCCTTGAGTTTATCCCCCAACACCCTTACAGTGCACACAGCCCCCATTTTCCTCCTGAGAACAGCTTGCTGGCTCATTTGCTTGTACTGTTCTCTTGCTTTTTTGATCCCTAACATAAGAACTACTTAATGTACATCCAAGGCTATGGCAAGTTCCTGACTTTATCTCATTAATCTTCTTAACTAAACAAAACTCATTTACCTTCTTGATTCACCTTTATCCTTCAATTAAGAGCTTGTTTTCTTACATTCAACTCTTTTTCCTCAGTTCGACCTCAGTAGAGTCAACCGTCATTCGTCCTCCCCCAGTGCTCTTTGTGTCCGCCATCAGTAGTCAGTCTCGTAGTTGAAGAACAGAGTTTTCCCCCTTTTACTGACACATAAAAAGCCATAGTCTTTTGTTGCAATCCAGCCAATGTTGGTCCCAGAAATTTGAGCTCCATGCTATGCCATGATGTTAATATTAACTTACACTAAAATACCAACATTCCTTAATTCTGCACTTGAAAAGAGTAGCATGCCAGCACCTGCTCCTGTCCCATAGTGTGGGACTCCACTACCAAACTTAGAAAAGCTAACCTGTCATCAAATGCGATCCCAGAGCTGTTAACTATTATATTGTTGGAAAACTCATGACCTATTTTTTTGTTTTCCTATGCAAAAATGCATCATGACTTTTAAGACAAGCCACTACACCCACAAGGTTGTTGCATTTGCCCATTGTCTCCTAATTTACCTTAAGCACTCTCCTATTGAAGTCAGGACGAACTATGTCCATGAACAATGCCGTTGGATTAAGGATGACTCCAAATTCCCCTCATGCACTTTACTTACCTCCTGAAAATCTCTGATCATAGAAACAAAGAGAAAACTGTGGGTCAAACACTTGGGGAGCAGATATCGCAGAAAGATCCTGGGAGTGGAGAATGCTTGTCCATCCTGGAGGTTTTTCAATTCTTTACAACATACCAGTGGAAAGGCAAAGCACAATGTCCTTGATGACTATTCAGGCTCGAAGCTCACGTTTGCTTTGAGAGGACTCAGAAAGAGCAGGCCCAGTTGCTAAAACCTATATTTTGTCCACTCCTTCCCTTCTTGCATAGATTCTCTCCACAGCTATGTCATTTTCACCCTTAACAGATGAATTAAAACAGGCATGAAGACATCTGTAGGAAAAAAGAAATGATTATTTTCTCTACTCTCTTACTTTTTTCCCTACTCTGGCTGTCACTGGTGGGGTATGCCACTCATTCAGGAGATGGGGAGATACAACGCCGCATTTGAGAGGACAGTATCCCCAGAAAGTAACAAATCGTTATTGTTAAGAGAAAAAAATAAACCAAGAGTCTGTAAAATAAAGAGAACTGGAAATAAAAGTTGGCGAGATCTACCCAGAGAGAATATGTAAGGATTCGCCAGTGCTCCTGTGGATTCCTCCTGTAACTCAGTAAGAGTGTCCACTTCTGCCCTAAGCACTTCTAATTCCGGAGTGCAGGAAAGCAGGCTGCGCATCTCTTCTCTCCACAGTGAGAATTTTCATGTGCTCTCCATCTGTCTGCTAACCTCAATATTTCATTTACAGTATTTATTCTTTAATCTGGTCTCTAATTCTTTGTTACATACAGAGGAGAACTTTCATTGGTACATTTTATTTCCTCATTAGTCCCATGCAAATTATTCATGATTATAACTTGAATAGAACCTTCACTTCAGAGCTTCCCCCCAGTTAATCTGTTGTGTTTTGTTTCCTTGATGATCCTGAAAACAAATCATTTATTATGTTTCCCTTAATAGAATGTAAGCTGCATAAGGACACAAAGCTTGCTCACTGCTCTGTTTACTACTCCCACCTCCCATCAAAAAAGTGCAAGGATCAGGACTAGCAGTTAGCGTAATTGCTATGTTGCTGGACTCCCATGTAGTCAACCACAGTTTGAGTCCCAGACCCGGTTAATTAAAACTCATGGTGGGCGCTTGTGCATGCGTGCCCAAGATCCCGAGAGGAGAATGGAGGAGAAGGGATTGTGGCGTGGCCATCCCTCCTGGGGGGGTGATTTCTCTCTTTCTGTCTCTCTGTCTCTCTCTCTCTGTCTGCCTGGCAAGTGTATGTGCCCTATGGCAAAAACGTCTCAAAAAAAAAAAAATGTGTGAGGATCCAATTGGCATGGGATGGGATGATGGATGGATTCATTCATTAATTAACTAATTCATTGATGTATAGTTAGATTTTCCTAGTCCAAAAAAAATAACAATAATATATTACCACAATATTCTGGAATATGTCCCAGTGTAGCAGTTCTATACCACATAGTTTATTTTACTTTTATATTGTTAAATTTGGGGACCAGCAGTTAGCGTAATGGCTATGTCGCTGGATTCCCATGTAGTCAATCGCAGTTTGCGTCCCAGACCCGGTGGCTTAAACTCACGCTGGGCACATGTGCGTGTGTGCCCAAGATCCCAAGAGGAGAATGGAGGAGAAGGGATTGCGACGTGGCTATCCCCCCTGGGGGGTGATTTCTCGCTTTCTGTCTCTATGTCTCTCTCAGTTTTTTGGGCGAGTGCACGCACCCTATAGCAAAAACCTCTCCAAAAAAAAATAAATAAACACTATATCGTTGAATCTGTATTTTCAACTAAGGCATAATTGGATTTGGGATGGGTCTGGTTTATTTACTTAATTTCAGATTATGACTATATGAACTTTTAGCTTTGTCCCTATTTGCCCAATTCTTACATCCATCTTCACTCTTCCTTCTTTTATAATTATATATAATTTGTTTCTACTTTACCACTTTAATGGTGACATTATTGATTATTACTCAAGACCCAGTGGTTTAACTCCATTTTGTTGTGATGCTTGTATAAGTTTTAAATATATGTGTATGTGTGTATATACATATCCTCAATCCCTGTGTATCATTACAGGATGCAAAGTGAACCTTCCCAGCTTGAATCCACTGCATATTAGTCCAGTTAAAGATATTATCATACACATTATTATCAACAGATACTTTTCCATTTTTGTGTCCCTTAAATGTTTTGTTCCAGTATATACTGACTGTCTACACTCTATGGAAAAGCTGAAAGATTGGAATATATAAAAGTATGGAGAACAATTTGTGGGTACTAGAGACAGTGTAGGAAGAGGGTGGGAAATGGGGGAGGGTGATAGAAAGGACTCAATCCTGTAAAACTTTGTCTCATTATATTATCTTCCCCTAGAAATCAGCATTTGAAAGATGCTACATAGAAATGAATTAAATTTAAATCTTTGATCAAAATGCTCCATGACGGGGTGCACATAATTTCCCTATCTACAATGGTATGTAGATATTCACTTGAAATAGCATTTTCTTTGCCCTCAATTTAATAAAAAGTCCTTTAAACTTTTTATATATTAAAAAATAAGACCATTTAAGATTCTAAATGTTATCTTGATATGTGCTAGCTTTCAAACAGTAAATAATTACTTTTAAAGCAGAGCCTAGTAGTCTATGTATAATTTGAGTGAACCAATTCACCTCAATTTAGTCATGTCCTTGAGGTACACAGAGATCTCATTCCTTATCACCATATCCTGACCTTAACTAATCATGTTTTACATCTGTTTTCCTTATTGACAATGGCTGGAGGGATGTACCTCCTTTCCTCAGCCCCATATAAAGGACTTAATAAATAAGACTTGTCATTTCTCTTTGATTTTACTTTCCCATTGCAATAGTGAATGAAGATAGCTTGAGTAAATGTTACTTACAGAAAGTGAAATAGAAGCATTCTGTTGACCAATGGTCACTATTCTTGTCAACTGAAATTTTTTCCAGAATCCAGAGATTAATTTTGAATTTTGCTTTCTTTTGGTTCTTCTGTCTAACCATGTGAAGATTGGAATAAGTAGTAAAATACATTTGCATGAGATATGAGAGGAGCGAACGAGAAAATCAAGAGGTCAAGATAATTAATAGTATTTCATAACTGGAAGTTGGTAATTCTTAAAATAGAATAATAAACATAATCACTTAGGACACACTGAACTGTGTGTTGCTTGGATTTTTATGTAGATTTTAAAATTGCCTATGAGGAACTTATCATTGAAGGCAGACACAATGGTAAGGTCAAACTATTGCCAAATGAGAAGAAATGCATTCAATTTGAGAACGTCCTGAGAGAGAATTTTTCTGACCTCTCTATTTAAAAGTATTGTTGCTGACCTCTGCCACTGTCACCCTATTATATGCACAGGATATGAGATACATGACTGGAATGTAAGTTGGCACCATCTCCAATTTCCCTACTGTTCAAGAAATTTGGAGTCGGGAAAACTTGTTCTAATGTCTTTAATAAGTTGTCTCTCAATGTGGCTTATAATTTTCCTCAAATATAGAAAGAAGAGAGTAGATGACATAGTCTCTATTTTATTTTTCCTGTTGTTAAATTCTAGGGTAAAAGAAATGCAGCACTGCCCAGCAGTTTGCCTAGGTAATCATTTTCCTCCCATATTCCTAAAATTGGTGTAAATCAAATAAGGCAAAACCTGGCTTACTTAGCATTCTAGTAACTAGACATTTCTGTTAACTAATAGAGGGCAAAAACCTCTAAGTTGCATTATTTGGAATTCCATGTGGAAAAAACAAGGGATAAATAAATACACTAATATTGAAAATATAGGGGACCAGCAATTGGAGTAATGGCTATGTCATTGGACTCCCATGCAGTTGATCATGGTTTGAGTCCCGGACCAAGTGGCTTAAACTCACACTGGGTGCATGTGCATGCATGCCTAAGATCCCAAGAGGAGAATGGAGGAGAAGGGATTGTGGGATGGCCATCCCCTCAGGGGGGTAATTTTTTGCTTTCTGTCTCTCTGTCTCTTTCTGTCTTTCTGGCTAGCACATGTGCCCTATAGCAAAAACCTCTCCAAAAATCATCATCATCATCATCATCATCATCATCATCATCATCATAAATAAGGAAAAAGAAAAGAAAGAAAATATCAATAGCAACTTTCAGGCCAGGTGCGTTTTCTGTTTTTATTTCTCTTTTTCTCTCTGACAAGTGCATGCACAGTCTTGGGAAAAAAAAAAAAAAGCAACTTCCAAGCTTTGACAAAATTGAACTTGATTTGTTACTTCACTATGGATTTAATATTGAAATACTACAAAGTGCTAAAAAGAATTCTATATTCATAAATTTGAAATGCATTCAGTTCACTCATAATGTTAAGAATGTTAAAATCTTGGCAGGCTCCTTGAACTTGTGCTTAAGGGAAGATAGATCCCACATGGCCAACTGGGGCTCAAGTTCTGACCCTGGTGACTCGAACATGTACAGAATGCATGTGTGTGTGTGTGTGTGTGTGTGTGTGTGTGCACGCGTGCGCACACATGCATGCTCTCAAAGCCCTTAGATGATAGAGAAATGGAGAAGAGGACCTGCGACATAACTCTACCCCGTTGGGTGGTACTTTCTTCGTCTTCCTCTCTCTGTCTCTGTCTGGGAAGTACATGCATCCTGTGGCAATGAAAAAAGTAAGAGAGAAGAGTATTAAATTCTGTTTTTTAAAAAATATTTACAAGTAAGGCTTATGGAATGCCGTAGCTACTAATCCGTTTATATAATCTTCCCTTGCTAGGTAAAAACTTATTTTTATTTCAGTTTTTAAGATGTTGAAACTGAAGAAGGAAACAATGAAGTCATGAGATAAAACTCCAAGATACAAAATTCTCCTCATGGGTCTTGAATCACATTTCACTACTGGCTCTCTTGCTTAACAAATTGTCCTTTATGTGACTTGTTGGCATTTATTATAGCTTTATGTCTAAGCGGCAGCCTGTCCATCCATAAAATGGGAGTACGAACACTCACTTCAGAGGGAAGTCATGATGATTAAATGTAAAAATGACTGTATAAAATTATGTAAATTAGTAAACTATTAAGTGTTATTGAAAATACAGAGACATTATTTCTAAATGGCTTATACTATATGAGCCCTAATTACTGAAGTCATGTGTTTGCAATTCCTTTCTTTTAAAGTGTAATTAAGTTGCCTCTTCATAAAAATTATAAAATAAATTTATGTATCAAAGCTTCATCCTATATTTGCAGAGAGGGAGCTTTCTGCTTAATGCATTGTGACTATAAAGATAACTATTGAAAAGCAAATGCTTTTTTATTCAAAGATGCATTTCTAATAGATTAGGGGGTTTAGGCAGGAAGACTATCTTTCTCATTCCTTTTGTGTCTATAGTTCTGAACACAGAGCAGGTGCTCATAAATGCTTGCTGATAGGAAGTTGTGGGGGTGACTCAGAGGCAAAGGAAATTGACAGCTCTCACAGTCCAATCAGCCCCAATCTAAGCCTTCCATCCTGCCATGGTTGGAGAGTCAGTCAGATTATCTTCTCCTTGTCTTACTTCAAACGTCTGTCTTTAATAGTTGTGCGTGTTCTTCTTTATTCATTTCTTCTCTTTACATCTCTTGACTATCCAGACTTCTTTAATCCGTTACTTTCTATGCATTAGAATTAATTAATTTATTTATTACATTTAATCACATATATCTTTACAGTGAGAATTTTTGTTCTCCACTGGCATATAGATTTGATGAATTTACTTTATATAAAAACTTTGAGGCCAAATCAACCATTAAAGTAAAATCATATGCTGCAAGTCACTATGCTTTTCAAAAATAAACATTCAATATTTCAAGGATTCAAAGGTTTGCTTAAATTAACATGATTGTTCTCAGTCAATAAAAAAATAAAATACTAGCTGTTCAAGAAATGGCAAGTACTCTTCTCTTTCTAGCCCAATGCAAAGCCCTTTACCTGTACGTTATTTTACAATAATTCTTTGGAATAAGTATCATAACTTCCAGATATAAGAGTGAGTGAGCAACTTCTCCAAGGTTGCAAAGTAAGTAAGATAAGACTCTGGGAATTAAACTTGTCAGGCCTCAAAGCCCTTGTTCTTAACCACAATCCTCTCTACGGCCTTTACTCTGAGGACATTGCTCATCCAGGCACTAGAATAGACTTCTTCCTCCCTAATACTTTCCTCTTGATAAAAGCCAGATTGTTCACTTTAGGCCTACTTTCATTTAACTTGAATTGTTTATTTCATAGTGAATGCGGATGAGACCATTTGGGAGGAATAAAGATATACCATCATTATGTCCTATTACATTTAGGTTTTTTTGTAGTCAACTGCCTTGCAAACTTACTTTGACTAATTCATAAGCTTACCATTTAACTGTTATTCAGTGACAATACAGTGAGAAATGGAAAAGTACTACAACACCAGCAGCTGTAAGTGCTCGTATGCTAAAGAAGCATGCAAGCAGTACTTAACTGTAGCTGTTGACATGAGGAAGGCTTCAGAGACATAGGAGGCACAGAGCAGCACACTGGCAGTCCGACAGAAAGAGAAGGGACTTCCAAAATAAATGGTTGGCGTGATCATGGTACAGTTGTCTTCAATGTGCCTAGCACATATTTAAAGAATGGTAAATGCTACAATCTACTTAAGCATAGCACCAACAGAGAGTTGTGGGGAGAGGCAAGCTAGAGAGACACCAAGTCATGGAAGCCTTGACTGCGAGAGTGAAGTAACTTACACTTACTTTTATAAGCCAAAAGGAGGTACAGAGATATTTGGTGGCAGTCATAACTATGTAAACTGCATTTTAGGAAGATAAACTGCATGCAACCCTGTGCAAGCAGATTAGAGAAATGAGAATGAGGACGTTTTGCACCAATGCAAAGAGGACAGGAAAAGACTCTCCAGTGGCAGAGAGGATGAAAAGGAATGAACAGCAGGAACTAGCAGAAATAAAACTGTGCAGCACAGTCTGATCATTGTGCCTGCAGAAGCTGGACGTCGCCACACTGGGCAGTGAGTAAACCTAGTCTTTCTATGCCTTCGTACTGTTTGTCTCCTACCCCAACAATAGCACCTGCATCACCCCTCAGAGAGGTGGTGCTCTTTTACCAGGACATCATTTAATAGTCATTGGAACATGTTTCTCTCAAAGGAAGAGTTTATAATGGTGGAGTTATATGGAGGACATCCTGTGTAGAACAGGATTTTAATTTTTAGCTTGAATTTTCTTTCTTGTGTCTCCTACATTACATCATATATGTACACCTAGTTTGGCATGTCCTTTCCTTAGACAAAGGGCAAAAGAAAAGGCAACAGTCCCCAGACCCTGACCAGTTCTGTTTGTCCTGCTTGGTTTATGAAAAATACTGTGCACAAAAAGTACAACAGAAGACTTCTTTTTTTCAGAGATTTTTGCCTTAGGGCACAGGTGCTAGTCAGAGAGAGACACAGGAGAGACAGAGACAGTGAGAGGGAAAGTGAGAATTCCCTTCCTCCCTGGAGGTGGGGGATGGCTATGCTGTAATCCCTTATCCTCCTTTCTCCTCCCAGAATCATGGGCATGCATGCA
>NW_006159514.1:0-1084 GCF_000334495.1 Tupaia belangeri chinensis
GGGGTGGGGATGGGGATGGGGATGGGGATGGGGATGGGGATGGGGATGATGCTGGCGCTGGCACAAGGGCTTGGGACAAAAGGCAGGTAAAGCCAGAAGATGCAACTAGTGGGCCAGGACCCGGCCTTGCGCTGGTGCTTGGGCTTTTGCTGGGTCTTGGACTTGCCAAAATAAGGCAGGTGAAGCCAGGATACTTCGCTAGTGATCTGGGTTTGGGGCTGGGTCTTGGCCTTGTTAAAAGAAGGCAGATAAAGCCAGGATATTGGGAGAGTGGGCTGGGGCTGGGCCGTGGCTGGGGCTGATGCTGGGCTGGGGCTCGGGCTTCAAACAAAAGGCAGGTATAGCCAAGCGATGGGGCTAGTGTGGTAGGGCTGGGGCTTGGGCTTGGGAAAAAAGGCACATAAATCCCGGAGGTAGGGGTAGAAGCTTGGGGCGCTGGGCTTGGGGCTGGGGCTGGGGCTGGCACAAGGGCTTGGGACGAAAGGCAGGTAAAGCCAGAAGATGGAACTAGTGGGCTAGGGTGGGCCTTCGACTGTGGCTTGAGCAGGGACTGGGATGGGGCTGGGGCTGGGGCTTGGGCTGAGGCATGAGATAGGGCTGGGACTTGCAAAAATAAGGCAGGTAAAGCAGGGATATGGGGCTAGTGGGCTAGTGCAGGGGCTCGGGTTGGGGCTGGACGAAAAATGTAGGTAGATAAATCCATGACCTTGGGCTCGTGCACTGGAGCTGGTTCATTGGCTGGGGGGGGGGGCGCCGTTGGGAAAAAAAAGGCAAGTAAATCCAGGGGATGAGGCTAGTGGGCTGGGTCTGGGATTTTAGCTAATGCAAGTGTTCAGACTAGGGCTTGGGACAAAAGGCAGGTTATGACAGGAGATGGGGATATTGGTCTAGGGCTGGGACTTGGGCTATGGCTGATGCTGGGGCTTGGACTCAGGCTTGGGCTTGTGTTTGGGGAATGTTCTTGGGAAAAAAGGCAGGTAGAACCAAGAGAAAGTGCTAGTGGGCTGGAGATGCAATTGTGCCTGGGGGTGGTTCTGGGGCATGGGCTGGCGGTGGTGCTGGGGCAGGGGCTGGGGCAGGGGCT
>NW_006159514.1:1115-7471 GCF_000334495.1 Tupaia belangeri chinensis
TAGGGCTTGGGCTGGTGCTGGGGCTGGGTCTTTCAAAAATAAGGCAGATAAAGCCAGGAGATTGGGCTACTGGGCCGTGTTTGGGGCTTGGTGTGAGGCTTGCAACAATTTGGCCAGTAATGCCAGAATATAGTGTTAGTGGGTTGGTGCAGGGGCTTGAGCTGGGACTGGGGAAAAAAAACAGATAAAGCCAGGATTTGGGGCTAGTGTGCTGGGACTTCGGCTGGGGCTTTGGCTGAGGCTAGGGCTTGTGCTGGGAATGTGGCTTGGGAAGAAAGGCAGGTAAAGACAGGCGATAGGACTAGTGGCCTCTGCCTGGGCCTGGGGGTCATGCTCGTGCTTGGGCTAGGGCTTGGGACAAAAGACAGGTAATGCCAGGAGATGGGGCTAGTGGGCTCGGGCTGGGCCTGGGGATGTAGATGGTGCTGGCGCTGGGGCTTTTGAAAAAATGCATGTAAATTCTGCAGATAGGCCTAGTGGTCTGGGGCTGGACCTTGGGTTGGGATCAGGAATAAAGTCAGGAAAGCCATGAGATATGGCTAATGGGCTTTTGTTGGGGTTAGGGCTGGGTCTGGGGCTTGGTCTAGAGATGGGGCAGGTGATGGAACTGGGTCTAGGACTGTGGCTCAGACTGGGGCTGCAGACAAAAGGCAGGTAAAGCAAGGAGATTGGGCTAGTGGGCTGGGGCTTAGGCTCGGGCTGATGCTCGCGCTATGGCTAGGTCTTAGGAAACAAGGCAGGTAAAGCCAGGAGATTGGGTTAGTGTTCTGTGGCTTGGCCTGGGGCTGGTCCTGGGGCTGGGGAATAAAAATTGGTAAAGCCAGTACATAGGGCTAGTAGGCTTGAGCTGGGGCTGGGCCTGGGCCTGGTCTGCCAGAGGAGGGAATGGGACAGTTGTTTCATGTAGAATCGTATGTACAGCTGAGTAAAGGTTCTTGAGTAAAATCAAGTTCATCAAAATGGAATTAAATCAGACTTAGAGTTTACAGAAAGACCAGGTCTTAGAGCAATGGCAGGGAAGGGTACAAAGTTCTGGGTATTCAGTGACACCTAGACATTCAGGCTTGGTGGGTACAAGGGGGTGTTTAACCAGTATCAACACTGCTCACTGCATGTGAGATAAAGCAGGTTAGAGGGGAACTGGGGGGCGGGGACAGGGTAAAAATAGCTGGCAGGTCATGGCAAGGTTGGAAGTGTTAGGGAAGGATCAGGATGACCTGTGGTAAAGCTATGACCACCCAAATGGCTAAGACCAGCTGAATAAACCTAGTTACAGGTTAACCAGTTTCGCAAAAGCAGGCAGATAAAGTGAGGAGAATGGGAGAGCAGGTTAGGGCCAGGCAATGAGAGCTGGTGGGCATTGAAACAACTTAGCAGGTTGATTAAGTAGATTAAGCTATGTAGGTAAGATCTACAGATCAATTCCCCTTAATAAAGGGTGGGTTTATAAAGGATGTTCCATTCTGACTGGTGTTAAGCATCAGGTGGCCGCTACCTGCTGGTTTGGGTTTGGATAATTCATGTAGGTGGGTGTGATCTGAAGACACAAAGGGAGGTGTCACCATAGCTATGTGGTAGGCAAGGTCATCATAGCTATGTTTCAACACCAGGTAGGTAAGGCCAGTTAGCTGAGACCAATTGGGTGGTAGGTGGGTTTGGAGTGGATAAGCTCAGATAAATAAAGCCAGATGGTTAACAACAGGTAAGTAAGCCAAGAAATTAAATGTCAGGTCTTGGGACCAGGCACATAGAACCAAGTCTGTGAGCCTAGGAGAGGCAGGGCAGATGAGAAAGTCCAGGTAAGGAAGGATGGGAAGGTAATGGTGGGATTTTTAACCTAGGTTTGTAAACCAGGTGGGGAAGTCCAGGTAAGGCAAAGGTGTTCAAAGTAGCTATAGCCAATAGGAGGGTAAGGCCAGGTGGGTCCAGAGGGGATATTTTCCAAGCAGGGTCAATAAGAATAGGAATGCCCAGCCAAACATCCCTGGTGTATAAGCAAGGATTTAAAAACAGGGTGAGGCCACTAAGTCAGAGAGTCGACATTTAATAAGGGCAGATGGCAAAGGTCAGGGTGGTTAAGGCCAGAGGTGTAACTACATCAAGGTCAGGTCAGTAAAGCCAGAACGCTAGCGAAAGGGTATTAAAGCCACCTGGGTAAGGACAGGTAGCTTATCCAGTGGCCAACTATCTGGTACGGCAAAGCCTCCTGCCTGTGGTCCTGCTTTTTATGGCAAAACGAGCTCAGCCTCCCTCTCCCCAGAGTAAACTGTTACAGTTTGCTCTTCTGTTGCTAACAACCCAATACCAGACTAGGTCATTTCTATGGTTCCAATATGTCCCTGCAGGGAAGGTGCGTTAAGAGGACGGAAACTTCAATTATGGGATTAAGAGGTGGTGCCTTTGAGAGGTGATTAGGACTGGATAAGATTATTAGAGTCGGAGTGGCAGGATTGAATCCTAGAGGAGTTATGAGAAGAGGAAGACACGGGCACAGGCTGGAACGCCCACCCTCCACCTTGTTGGACATGGTAAGATGGCTGCTGCCAGGTGCCGACACCATACCCTGACTTCTCAGCCTCCAGAAAACGAGGGTGAAATAAATCTCTATACTCTTAAACTACCTAAGTGCACATGTTTCTGTTATTAGCAACAGAACAGACTAGAACAGTACTTTAAAAGAAAACACAAGTGAATTAACTTACGGTTTTGGAGATCCAGGGCTCTAGGGGCTGCATCTGGCTAGGTTCTTCTTCGTAGAAACTCTGCATAGCCCCGAGACTGTACTAGGTATCCCATGGCAGGAGCTTAGGTGTCTCCGGGTCTGTCTTATAAAGCTACCAGGATCTGATGATAGGGCCCCACCTTTTGGGCCTTATTTAATCCTTCATCAGTTCTGGAACACCCCACCTCTAAACACTACAGATGGATTAAGTTTCTGTCCTATCAATACCATTCTCAAAACAACCAAATTTCAACACCTGAGTTTTGGGCAGACACAGACTCACCAACATACTGGAGTGATCCCAGGGCTCTGTGGTGATCTCCACCCTCCTGTGTGCCTGTGTGAGAGCCATACCACGCCGGAAACCGCCCTCCATGTCCTTGCCTGTGTAAGCTTGACCCCCCTACTGACACTAAAGAAATTAAGCAGTGGTATCACCACACAGTTGCCAGTACAACACGACTAACACAGGTGCGGCTATAGGCCCGTGGTGACTGGTAATATGAAGTCATTCCTACACATTCACATTTAGTACATACTGCAAAGCCGCAATCATACGACCACAAACAGTAACTTGGAAAACATTGTACTTACACAACTAGACACATGCCATTCGTAGGAGTCTTCTTACATTTTGTAGCAAGTGGGTTATAACCTAGAGGAACTTTGAGGTAAGCACCAAAACATAATGATTTTTTTAAAATGTATCACTGCAAGGGCTATTGATTTATGTGCATGGAACTTATTTTCCAATGATATCTTTATAATCAAGACACGAAACTATCTCCATTAACATGTAAACCCAGGGCAAATGTACTCCTTGGTTAAGACCTTCAGTTAAAAATAAATAAATAAAATAAAACACTATATTGAGGGATCAGCAGATGACATAATGGTGACATTGCTAGACTCACATGCAATCAACATGGTTTCAGTAGCAACCCAGTGGCTTAAACTCAAGCCTGGTGTGTGTTCATGTGTGCCCAGAAACCAGAGAGAAGAATGTAAGAGAAGGGGTTGCAGATCCCCACAGGGTGATTTCTCACTTTCTGCCTCTCTGTGTCTGTGCCCTTAACAAAACTCTTTCGTGGGTCTGTGCCCTAAACAAAACCCTTCCCCTTTTAAAAAAAAAAAAAGACTGTATTGAATCATTTGCGTTGGTAGGTAATGGATATTAAACAGTTGATTACTCGGGATCAGCAGTTAGCGTAATGGCTATGTCGCTGCTGGACTCCCACGTAGTCAACCGCGGTTCGCGTCCTGGACCCAGTGGCTTAAAGTCACGCGTGCATGTGCCAAAGATCCCGAGAGGAGAATGGAGGAGAAGGGATTGCGGCGTAGCCATCCCCCCCGGGGGGGTGATTTCTTGCTTTCTGTCTCTCTCTATCTGCCTGGTGAGTGCAAAAACCTCTCCAAAGAAAAAGTTGATTACTCTAGCCTATATTAGATAAAACTATACTATTAATAGAAATAGGAACAGTCAGACACAGGTTCCCCAAGAAAACACTGAGCTGAGGAGAGCTATAAAATGGAACACGATTATTTTACTTCATTTAGTGATCTGACTAGAGCTCACCATGTCAGCCTTACATATGTGACTGGTTTCTATGACTCCTGTAGGTGCCATTATTTTTAGATTGCACGTGTGACCTGTGGTGACCCTGCAGTGTGTTCACTGCCACAGGTCAAGTGTAAACTCACAGACTGCACAAGAAGGCAGACCTCCCAACAAGACCCTCCCACCAAGTACTTAGGGCACTCACGCAGTCCTGGAGCTCTTCTTCTAGGGACCAGGAGTCGGGAGACCAAGAGCACAGGGCTATGGCTGGGGAGGTGGAAGGTCTGTCCAGCTGCATTTGAAGGACAGAATGGGGATGGTTGTTATGAACCCAGAAGTACCTCAGTGAGGCCTGGGCCGCTGTCTCCCCACCCCACCCTGCTCCACTGTTGTCCCTGCACTTTCTAATTCATCATACAATTTGTTAGTGCCCTAGAGCTTTCTGCACTAGGGTATAAACCCTGGGTCATAGTCAGTTTTCCACAGCTATAACATTTATAAAGAAATGTACTTCACACAGTTCTGTAGCGTGACCCATGCCAACATAGAGAGGAGCCACATCTGGGGAAGCCTTCTTTCTGTATTCTCACCTAGCACAGGCAAAAGGAGAAAGGCCAAAGGCCTCGTACTTGGACAAAGCTCACTTTGGTTTTTATTTTTTGGGGGAGAGGAGGGTTCTTAATCTTGCTATAGGGCACATGTACTGTAGGAGTGAGGTGGGGGAGAGGGAGAGGAAAAAAATCATCCTCCCTGGAAAAGGGGAGGATGGGATGGGGGGTTGGGGAGACTATGCCACAATCCCTTCTCCTCCCTTACCTCTCTTTGTGGGGGTGCACACACATGCCCAATGTGTTTTTCAAGCCAGACTCAAAACATGCAGTTAGTGGTGTGGGATCCAGCCACCTTAACCAACATGCCACCAACTGGCCCAAAGCCTTCACTTTTATAATGATACTGCTATCCTAACTAGCCCACCCTCCCCATAAAGGCATTCATCTGTCCAGTAGAGTGAAGCCCCCATGACTTTCTGGCTTCCTTAAGGTCCTACCTTCCAGTGCCAGAAAGGACACAAATTTCAACATGTGTTTTGAAGGAGTCGCTGGAACCGTAGCAACTTGTGGGCAGGAATTTTGCCTAGGGTTTAAGCAAGAGCCCTGAAGTCTAGATTGAAAACAGTCCACAATCCAGGCCCAGAGGAAGAACACTGGGGTTTCTCAAACCCTTTTTTTCTTTTCCTTTTTCTAAGGTTTCTGCTGTAGGCTGTGTGCATAGGAGACAGAGTTAAAGACAGAGAGAAAAGTGAGAAATCACTCCCCAGGGGTGGTGGCCATACTACAATCCTTTCTCCTCTACTCTCCTCTCCTGGCATTATGAGTTCAAGTCACCAGGTATGGTACTCAAACCATGCTGTGGGAGTCCATCCAGCACCTTAACCACTATGCCACCTGCTGGCACCCCCAAAAGTTTTCTTAAAGATTAACTCGAGGGGCCAGCAGGTTGCATAGTGGTTAAGGTGGTGGATACTCCCACATGGCTGACCAGGGTTCAAGTCCTGAATCTGGTGGCTTGCTTTCTCACTTCCTCTCTCTTTCACTCTCACCCTCTGTCTCTGTCTGGTCAGATTAAAAAATATAAATGAATGAATAAATTAAATAAAATAATTTTTTAAAAAAAGATTAACTCGATAAATTAGGCTCCAGAGTCTTGGGGTCTGTTTTAGAACTACCCGTAAAAACAAGTGATGTGGCTCCGTTCCAATAAAACTTTACTTACACTAGGGAGCTGGCTAGGTTTGCCCACAGATAGCCGGAAGGAAGAAAACACTGAACTGGGGGCAGGGTGGAGGTGCACAAATAAAGCTAGGGAAAGTAGAGGTTTGTAAATACATAATAAAAGCTAAACCTGAAAATGACACCACAGAGCAAGAAACCCAGTCAATGTCACTAATAGGTATTTATGAAGCACATTCAAAATGTCCATAGTGGGACCAGAAGAGGGCATGGAGGTTAAGGTGCTGGACTCCACATGGCACCTAGCTAGCTTTGTGGTAGAGGCCTAGAACTAGAATCAGGGGGG
>NW_006159514.1:10846-31194 GCF_000334495.1 Tupaia belangeri chinensis
CTACCCGTAAAAACAAGTGATGTGGCTCCGTTCCAATAAAACTTTACTTACACTAGGGAGCTGGCTAGGTTTGCCCACAGATAGCCGGAAGGAAGAAAACACTGAACTGGGGGCAGGGTGGAGGTGCACAAATAAAGGGAGGGAAAGTAGAGGTTTGTAAATACATAATAAAAGCTAAACCTGAAAATGACACCACAGAGCAAGAAACCCAGTCAATGTCACTAATAGGTATTTATGAAGCACATTCAAAATGTCCATAGTGGGACCAGAAGAGGGCATGGAGGTTAAGGTGCTGGACTCCACACTCCACCTAGCTAGCTTTGTGGTAGAGGCCTAGAACTAGAATCAGGGGGGTGGGGGGGTGGGCGCAGGTACGAGTGCCCAAAATCCCAAGCGGACAGAGTGGAGAAGGGGTTGTGGTGGAGCCATCCCCTCTGGGGAGAGATTTCTCACTCTCTCTCTCTCTCTCTCGCTCTTTATCTCTCTGGCAAGCATAAGTACCCTATAGCAAAAATTAAGTACACACATATATATACATATACACACAAATCTCCACAATGACCAACTAAAGATACCACCAGAAACGTGTACACATTAATCTCGCTGTCTCAGAACCGTTCACTAACAGCAGTGTCCACTCTGACTGACAGGGAATGTGTATGTCTCCTCTCCATAACCAGCATCCCAATCACTTGGTAAAGGTCAGAGTACTCTGGGACCAGAGGATAAAGGCGACTTGAAGCCTGCATGAGTAACCAAGCAAACCCTCTAACAGACCGTGAGAATATACTCTAGGAGGCGACGGAAAACATCCCCTCTGAGGTGAACCAGGACAGAACCAGATTGATGGAGATCAGGATAAACTATTCACCATAGGTTAACTTTACACTTGCATTAAAAATGATAAAAGAGACCCAACTGTTGCAATTAAGGCTGCTGGACCCACTCAGTCAATCACACAGTTCAAGTCCCAGACTAGGGACTTGAGAAACATACCAGGCACACGTGCGAGATCCCACTCTGAGTTGGAGGGGGGAGGCACTAGGACAGGCCCATTCCTCCAGAGGGGTGCTTTCTCGCTTCCCTCCCGCTTTCTCTCTCCCCAGAAAACATACTGGCAACATTTTAAAAATAGATAATGATAACGGAGGGGGCTGGGCTCTATGGCCAACCCCAGGTTGGGGGGGAAGAGGAGGGTGAGAAGGGGAGGACAGGGTGGGGGGAATGCCCCAAACCCCAGCAGGCTGAAGCAGCACTGGAGAACAAGGGCTTGCAGCACGCCCATTCCCCAGGAGACCTCCGGCCTCCCTACCTTTGTCTCTTGCACAAGTGCTCTGGTGAATTTTTACTTTAAATTATAAATGAAACCCAAAAGACATTTTAGCAATAAACAATACATTAACTGTATATTATAGACATAGCTAAAGAAAATATCCAGTTTGAAGTAGAAAAAATAAAGAATGGGAAAATAAGAAATAAAGGAGGCAACCAGTAACGTTAAAACATTAAAAAAAAAAAAGGGAGGGGTAGGGGAGGGTCTATGGGCTGGCTTGGTGGAGGTCCGGTCCTGGCCCCAGTGGCTTGAGGAACAGGCTGTGTGTGCACTGCCCCAAATCCCAGTAGGTGCAAGAGATGGAGAACTGCAGGTGACCATTCCACATTCCCCATGGGGATTATTTTCTCCTCTCTCCCCTTCTCCGTCTCTGGGGAACACACACACCCTCTGAGACAAAAATAAGTCTAATGTAATTTAAATCCAAGGCAAAAAAGAAAAAAATAAAGGACAGAAATAATGTTTAGAAAATAAAATTGATAACATAAAAATTTCATCAAAAGGTACCACTAAAAAATTGAAAAGGGAACCCACAGACAGGAGGTGAGGCAGGGGGAACTTACTTGGGACAAGTAAGTCTTACTCCAAAATAGAAAGGCACTACAAATGAAAATTTTAAAAAACAGCTCAATGTTGTTTTAGTTTTGCCATAAGACCTGTGGGGGAGAGAGCGAGACGGGGGAGAGAGCAAGATGGGAGAGAGAGCGAGACGGGGGAGAGAGAGACGGGAGAGAGAGTGAGACGGGAGAGAGAGCAAGACGGGGGAGAGAGAGCGAGACGGGAGAGAGAGAGCGAGACGGGGTGAGAGAGAGCGAGACGGGAGAGAGAGAGACGGGAGAGAGAGTGAGACGGGAGAGAGAGCGAGGCGGGAGAGAGACGGGACAAAGATGAGGCGGGAAAAGTGCCCCCATGCACGCACAAGCTCAGGTGTGATTTTTAGGCCAGTCCCACCAAGCAGCACAAGATTACACGGGATCCAGCTGCCCTCACTTCCATGCCACCCAACTGTTCAATTCTTTTTTTTTTAGAACGGTTTTATTAATTTTATTTATTCATTCATTTTATTTTAATTTGACCAGAGAGAAACAGAGAGAGAAAGAAAAAGAGAAAGTGAGAAAGCAAACCACCAGGTTTGGGACTAGAACCACCACATCGCCTGCTGGTCCCCCCAACAGTTCAATTCTAAGGGAGCAGACTTCTTAGGTCATTCTAAAAAGCCAGTAAGCATAATAACAGGTGCTCTTAAGAACTATTTCAATTAATTGTAATTACATATTTTAATTTGACCAGAGAAGGAGGGAAAGAGGAAAGCCAGCCCTCGGCATGATTCTCAAGCCACTGGGTCCAGGACTCGAACCAAGGTTGGCCATGTGGGAATCTAGCAGCCTTAACTACCCAGCCACCAGCCAGCCCCATCGACATTCTTCAGTCATCAGGAAATACAAATTGAAAACACAAGGCTAACTAACCCACCCAGCAAAACATGTGCAAACCAAAAAGCTCTGTGCGCTGGCGAGGATAAAGGATCACCAAAATGCTTACACACCACACAGTACGTGTGAGAAGGAGCCTGGCAGGGCCACTTTGGCCAACTGTTCTGCTTAGGAAGGAGATCGTGGCTATGCCACCTGCTTTAGGCACCACTGTGTAAATACTGAACAAAAACACACAACTGTGTACCAAAGACTTGTGCAAGGTTAAGAAGTGCCAAATATGTGAAACATGTTAATAGCGGAATGATAAAGTATAAACAGCAAAGCATGGCTGTCCACGGCTGGTCTTACCTCAGAAGCTTAGGGTTTAGCAGGATTGGAGAGAGGGTGTGAAAGAGGCTCCAGTGTGGCCGGAGTCCTCACCTGTGGTAAAACCACAAGCATGCCAGTTTTAAACTATATTCATCTGCATTCTTAATACTATGCAGTCTATAATGTGTACTAAATTTGTACATAAAATTGCAAAAATGCTATAAAAATACAAACACATTTGTAAGCAATAACAACCAATTAGAAAGTGCAATGGGAAAAAAAAAATAACTCCTTTAAAACACTTAATACCTAGGGCCAAACTTTACAGAACTTCAAACCTTGGCGGTTGGAGCCTCAGACCTAGCAGCTTGTTTTCTCACTTTCTCTCTCTCTTTCTCTCTCTCTCTATCTCTATCTCTCTCTCTCTCGCTGTCCCTCTCTGATCAAATCAAAATAAGTAAATACGTAAAAGTTATTTTTTTGGGGGGGAGAGGTTTTTGCTATAGGGTGCGTGCGCTCACCAGAAAGAGAGAGACAGACAGAGAGATAGAAAGCGAGAAATCACCACCACCACCACCACCCCCATGGCCATGCAGCAATCCCTCCTCCTCCATTCTCCTCTAGGGATCTTGGGCACTCATGCACTGCCAAGCTTGCATGCACTGCCCAGCTTGAGTCTAAGCCGCCGGGTACAGGATTCGAACCAGTCGATTGCTCGGGAGTCCAGCGACATAGCCATTATGCCAACTGCTTGCTGCTGGTCCCATAAATAAAAGTTCTATAAAGTAATTCTTTAGCAAAAACCTTCCCTGAAAACCAAAATTTATTAAAAAATAAAAACTACCTAATAGTCTAAATTTATTCTCAAGTACCATAAGTTCAATAAAAGACAAACACCAGTTATGCAGCTTGAGAAACACAAGCCCAAAGTCCCCGAAAGGAGGGACAGATTCCCAAGGAGTCCCCAAGAGGATCAACTCTCTTACTGAGAACCTACAGCTTCTGGCACACACACACACAAAAAAAAGACAACACCTAATAGGATTAGTAAATACAGGACAACACTTTCTGACACCTTAATAACGACGAAAACAAAACGCAAAGAAAAATCTTCCAGCTACTAAACCAGCAAGGATGTGAGGTTGGACAAGCCCCCGTACTGGCTACAGCCCTCATGTCCCTGGTTTCACAGTCTTGGATCCAAAGCACAAAACTGTTTGCAATATCCTATTAGGAGGAACCAAAGCCCAGTTCCTCAACTCAATTTTTATCCCAAGTCTACTTGAATAAAGGCACACTATTGCAAAATGCTAAGTGGAAATATTCTAGCCCATTGAGACTATTATTAGAAAATACCAATAGCCTGGGTACCTTGCAAAAAAACACACAGATTACTCACCTGTGGAGACGGTGGCTTTGGAGATGAAGGTCTGGGCTTGCCTCTGGAGGGACAGGATACCATGTTGCCAGGTCTTCACAAGGAAATACTGCGGAAGCCCCGTGCAGTGTTTTATATAGAAAGACAGGGATGCTACAGGGGGCCCCACCCTCAGGACCTCCTCCAACCCTCCCCTCTTCCTAAAGGCCCCACCCCAGAACACCTTAGGGGCCAGGGTTTCACAAAAGTGACCAAAGTTCCGTTTGTATTATTCTTCCTTATGGGGGAATAAATAAAAGTACATCTAAACAAAAGACCACTTAAAAATACCACTGAAAAATTACTTACACCCTTATCCAAATGAACTTTTAAAATTTTGGGAACCAGCAGTTAGCGTAATGGCTATGTCGCTGGACTCCCACGTAGTCAACGCGTGGTTCGCGTCCCGGACCCAGTGGCTTAAAACTCACACTGGGCGCCTGTGCTTGCGTGCCCAAGATCCCGAGAGGAGAATGAAGGAGAAGGGATTGTGGTGCGACCATCCCCCCTGGGGAGTGATTTCTCGCTTTCTGTCTCTGTGTCTCTCTCTGTCTGTCTGGTGAGTGCACGCGCCCTATAGCGAAAACCTCTCCAAAAAAAAAAAATTTAAGACAACTAGGGGAATCCAGACACTATTTATGTGAAAATAAATAATGAATTCTTTTTCATTGTCTTGGGTATTTTTAAAGAATTATTTTAAAGAAATACATACTCGGGACCAGCAGTTAGCGTAATGGCTATGTCGCTGGATTCCCACGTAGTCGACCGCGGTTCACATCCCGGACCCGGTGGCTTAAAACTCATGCCAGGCGTGTGTGCGTGTGTCCCCAAGATCCCCAGAGGAGAATGGAGGAGAGGGGATTGCGGCGTGACCATCCCCCCGGGGGGTGATTTCTCGCTTTCTGTCTCTCTGTCTCTGTCTGGCGAGTGCACACGCCCTATAGCGAAAACCTCTAAAAAAAAAAAAATACTCAAATATTTAATGAGTATTTAATGTAATAATCCACCTGACCACACAGACATAGTTATTCAAGAAGGTGACAAGAATGAGGAATACCAGCACTATCGATTTTTGTGTAAGTCTGAAATGTTCCATAAACTTTAAAAAGTTATCTACATCTACTGGCATTTCAAAACTATCTATATATTTAATTATCTACATTTACTAACATATCTACTAAAAACCCCTAGGACAAGTTGTTGAATAAAATAGCAGGAAATGGAATGTATGAGTTCCTTGAAGTAAAATTCTGTAATTCATGTGCATCTTTAAGCGCACAAATCTAAGAGGATAGCACCAAAAATAATCTCTAAAATATAAACAAGAAAGTCACTTTGAACCATGATTTGAGATAGCTGTTTCTTCGTTTTACCTTTCTGCACAATGTGAATTTTTAAATAAGCCCTCTATGTTTGTAACTGGGTAAAGGAACAAACTATTTAACTTCCTAAAACAAAAAAATACAGACTGCCACGCAGAATCTGATCTGGGGATGAAGAAGGAGAAACAAGGCCAGAGATCTTGGACCTAAGGACAGGACACACAGTCACACAGAAAAGGGGACCAGTACCCCTTTAAGATGCCAGGTCTGCAGTGGGCAGCCAGAGAGCCAGGGTTCAGGTGGAGATCATCGAAAGAACCACCCTAGAACACCCAGAGAATGGTGACCTTCCCTCCCCCCTGCCCCCAAGACTTCAAAGGCAAAGTATCAGCACTCTCCACCCAACTAGGACAAGTCCTGGGGCCAGGAGCCTCAATAGCCCACTAATAGTGGAGGTTTGGACAAAAGGTGGGAGAAATTTACAAACTATCAATATGTCAATTTCAGCAGGCGCCAAGGTAGCTGGGGAGTGGAGGTGTGGGGCATGCTGTGAGTGGTGCCAGAACCACAAGGACACACTCAGGCATTTCTGAAATCAAGCAGAGGTAAAACAGCTTGGACTCTGAAGATAGAATATTGAAGTTGTACAGTAATGAATGATAGGGAGGCAAATACACCACAAAGATTGCTATAGTGAAATGAACAAGCCCATCATTTTACAGTTTCCACTTCCTCCCCAGCCCTCCCATGGCAAGAGATATAATCTATCCATTAGCAAAATTCCTGAACACAAAACACTATTACTGAGATACTTCTCTTGCTCCCCAAGAGATCTTTCCACTTGATCTCCCTACCTATTTACTACTTTGTATCCTGTCAACCCCATCTCCCATTTTCTCCTATCACTCACAGGTGTAGGTGTGGGTTATTGCCTTTCTCTTCTCCAAAATAAGCAAGGTCATGATTGAAACTGACAGCCCAGGCTAATTTCTGCAGCCTCTGTCTCTTTACCTGGATTCCACACGCTCAGCCTCCCCCTGGAAAGGCCTGTGATTCTGGGGTTCCTACCACCTTGTGTCATCAGCCCATCTGTGCCTCAAAATCAACTATGAAAGGGCATTTCCATAGAAACCCTCCCACTAAACTGGACACCTCCAGTACTGTCATCACACTGTTGTCCCTTTCTGCTCCCAAGGGCCACAGCACAAGCCCTGCTTGCCTCACGTTCCCTGCACTGTGTGGCTGTGTCTTCTGTGCAGGTCTCCATGGCCCACCCTAAGTGACAACCCTCCCTTGACAGTGGCTGATGGCACCCCCAGCACTACTCTAACCCACAGTCAGATGGGCTCTCCCTCAGCCCTTACTTTAACTCTGCTTTTCTGCCAGAAAAACACCAAACGATGCTTTTTTTTCTAAACCATGCACAAACACAATGCTGCCTGGAAAAAAAATACAATTTCATACAAGTGTTCAGGGGCCAGCAGGTGGCATGGTGGTTAAGGGCACTAGACTCCCACATGGACAACTGCAGTGTGAGTCTCAGACCTGGCCACTCACTTTCTCTCTCTGTCCCTCTCTGATCAAATTAAAAATAAATAAAGTTAAATAAAATAATTAGCACATGCACCTTATCACAAAAACTTCTCCAAAATGAGAGAGAGAGAAAGAAGGAGAAGGTACCTCCCAACAGGGCATGAACCCACTGCAAGCCCTTCTGCATTTCTCCATCCTGTGGAGTTTAGGGGTGCCCAAGACTGGAGCAAAGGGCTCACAATGTGACCAGACCCTATGCAGATGCTCCGCTCCCTCACACACGTCGGGACTCTCACATGCAAGTGCTCTGTCATGAATTTCAAAGAGAATTAAATTAAATTTTAAAAAAGAAAAAGGAAATATTAAACTGGATGCTTTCCTACAATCTGAGAGTTAAGTATAAATTTATGGGATAATCTTCTGATGGGATGTTTCAAAGACACAGTATGTATATGTGTACACACACAAAAAAATATATATACACAATGACATCTGTTAAAATTTGTTTTAAATATTATTGTAAAATTGGGTGAATTTGATCAGACTCAGTGGAAGCCCTTGGTTTTTTTTTTTTTCCCCAGCAGAGGACAGCATAACTCACAAAATATCCACATGGTAGAAAAAGCAATTGCACTCCTAAATCCACTCTATAATTTATCAAATTAGCTGACATTTTCCATGCTCCTATAAAATACTGGTGGCTCACAGGACTCTCTTAACCAATGAGCACATCTGTGCTTCGAAAACTAAAAAACAGCATACTGTCCAAGACTTCAGCCACCTTCATTCTAAACACCCTTGCATATCAGTTATATTTCTGATTAAAAGCTTTCAAACATTTGCAAGCTATCTAGAAGGTTGCATTCATGTTCTTTAAATGTCTTTTACTTCTCCTTCCATTCTACAGAAGTAAAAACTGATTATCAAGGATATGGTTTATGCAAGGAACTCTAGTAAGTCCACTTTCCAAGACTGGACATCCAATCTCTAAAGCAAAATTAAGTAATAGATATACACCTACATGAAATTAAAAGTGTTTAGGTATGTATCATTTTTTAAAAAAAAAAATATTTCCACGTAACTCCCTTCTCTCATTTTTCTTTGAGGGATTTTTGCTACAGGGAGCACCCGGTGGCAGGAGAGACAGAGAGAGAGAGAGAGAAAGTGAGAAATCACCCCACCCGAGGGGGGATGGCCATGCTGCAATCCCTTCTCCTCCATTCTCCTTGGGATTTTGGACACATATGCACTCAGTGTCAGCTTCAAGCTGCTGGGTCCAGGTCTCAAACACCAGTTGGCAAGGTGAGCGTCCAGTGCCTTGTTAAACTATTTTAACTGAAAACAGCTGCTGAACTCCCACACGTGAATTCCTACAGATTAGCTGAAATTGTATATGTTGGGCAGTTCTGAGCTAGTTGCTAACTTAGAGCCAACCACAGTAGCCACACTTCAGTCAGTCACAGAAAGCCCAGCTTCTGGAAGGTTTGTGCAGCCGACCTCCACCTGTAACCAATCCAAGTGTTTCTCTACCTCATTCCTTCACTTTGGTTTTTGTACATAATTTTTCCTTTTCTAGAACTTAAATACTGGGTGGACCATGAGGCTAGTCGGAGTTGTCAAAAGTTCAGAGACAACTGCCTGATTTAAATCCTGTTAAGATTTCCTCAGTTAGGGACCAGCAAGTGGTGTGGTGGTTGGGGTACTGAACTCCCAGATTTCATACTGTGGCTCAAGACCCAGACCTGGTGGCTTGCTTTCTTGACTCCTCTTTCTCTCTGGGTTTCTCTGGTCAAATTAAAACAATAATAATAATAAGTAAAATTAAATAAATATTTTTTAGAAGATTTGCTCAGTTAAATACTCTGTTAGTTGGCTGGTTTATTTTTCTTTCAACAGCCCCGATCATTATGCCACCTGCTAACCCCTGTGGTAGGTATAATTTATGCATGAAATTCAAATGAGTACATCTACTTACAAAGCCAGGGTTTCAGTCTATACCTAAAGATTGAAGAATTGGTACAAATATATTTTAAATTAAAGCTGCATTGTTTAGGTGAGTATCATGTTCTTTTTTTTTCCCCCACATTAAATTATGTTTTCAATCACTGGCCATTTATGATTTCCAAAACGTCCTATACATATACAGCTGCTGGGGCCTGCAGGTGGTGTGGTGGTTAGGGGCGCTAGACTCCCACAAGGCCAACGATGGTTTAAGTCCTAGGCCTGGCAGCTTCCTTTATCACTTTGTCTCTCTCTGTCCCTCTCTGGTCAAATTTTTAAAAATTAAGAAATAAATAAAATAAAAATTAATAAAGTTCAATAAAATAATCTAAAATATATTAAAAACGAAAAGCATGGTAGAGTAAAATGATTGACATGGGGAAATGCTGACAATATATGTAAGGAAAAGGAAGATTGGAAATGGACATAAAGCACTTTCATGTCTTTATACGGTATGGCCTTATGACGTAAGCCTTAACGGAAATCCAACAGAAATGTACTGCGAAATCCCAACAACTCCCCACAGATACAAAGCTGCGGATGACTATATTCCCTTCCTTGGCTTTCCCACAGTTTTCTAAATTTGGATCAGTAAGACTACTTTTTGATAGAATTATTTTATTATATTTATTATTATTATTATCAATTTAACTAGAGAGAGAAAATGAGAAAGCAAGTCACCAAATTCAGGACTCAAACTGCAGTTGGCCATGTGGGAGTCCAGCGCCTTAACCACTCCACCACCTGCCAGCCCCAAGATGGCTTTTATAATCAGAAGAAATATTAAACTTTTTTATTTAGTAATTCAAACTATTTTTTGGTGGGATCTATGAAACAGGTAATCAAAAACTGATTATGGGGACACCAGGTGGTTTGGTGGTTAAGGCAATTGACTCTCACATCACCATCTGCAGGTTTGAGTCCCGTACCCAGCAGCTTGAGAATCAAAGCAGGCATGTGCTCTTGTGAACTGGACATCTCTAGAGAATGGAGGAGAAAGGATTGCGGTGTGGCCATCCTCTCTGTGGAGGTATGGGGCATGTCTCACTTTCCCTCTTCTTTCTCTTTTTCTCTCCCCGCCAAAGTGTGAAGGTCCTACAAAATCTAAGGGGAAAAAAGAGAATATTTTGACACTAAAAACCTGCTGTGTAATAGGCCAGTAAATAAGGTTACAGCAATAAAAATCTCAATGACTGGAATAGACTGCAGTCACCCGAAATGTACCTGAAATGACTGAATTACCTCTAGAGGATGAATCAGGAAGGAGGGCTCTGCACACCTGTCACCTAGGCTAGGGACACACAGGAAACACAGGCAGGGAGGGATGCAGGCAAGCAGGGCTGGGGAAAGGCTCTGGAAAGCCAGAAATCTGTTTTGACCTGTTCAGGTTTCTGTCTGCCTTCTGCTTATCAACTATCAGCGCTATTCACATTGTCTGAAAAACTCTATGTCCTCAGGGGAGAAGCCTTAAAGCCTTCAACTGAGGGGAAATTGAGATAAGAGATACATTTTTAAATAATGCAAAGTTCAGCAGGCACCAAGGAAAGGGGGAGAAGCAGGTATGGCAGCTTCAGGGGGTGGGGGATGTGATTGCAGATGGGGGTGAGCAGGAGGACACCCCCAGGGGATTCTGAATTTAACTGGAGAGAACCTGACCTTGAGGATGGGGGACAGGATCCAGGCAGTACAGGGGGCCTGTCAATAATTAAAAGGTGAAACTTAGGGAAAATGCAGTGCATGGCACACATTTGAATTTTGTTTTAATAATTGTGTATATTGAAGGTGTACAACAAGGTGTTTAGGACACATACATAGTGCAAGGGTGGCTGTGGTGGAACTGACAAGCCCATCCTTACACAGTTACCCCTTCCCCTCCAGCCCTCCCTTGCCAAGAGATATAATCTACCCCTGAGCAAAATATACACCATTACTAACATAGTTCTCCTATTCTACATGAAATCTTTCCCCTTGATTATCCCATGTATTTGCTGCTTTGTATCCTTTTAACTCCATCTCTCTGCATTCAGTTCCCACATGTCTGCTGCCTTCTGCAGCCCCTGAAGTGGAGGCCCTATGTCCATCCCATCCAGCCCCTCTCCAGGAGGCCTGGCCAAACCTGGGGCCACCTAGAGGGCAGCCTTGATGCCCATCGTCCACTTGCTTTCTCACTTTGCCTCTCTCAGGCTCTCTTTGTTTTTCTCTGAACAACAACAACAAAAAAAAAAAAAATAGAAAAAAATAGTGATGATGAATACATTAAGTAAAATAATTAGTTTTAAAAATAATAAATTAAAATAATTCTTTAACAAAAAAAGAAAGAAAGAAAGAATTCTCCCAGGACAATGCAGTCTTTTATTTTTTTTTTTTTACATACAGCCAACTGATTTTTTTTAAAAAAGATTTATTTATTTATTCATTCATTCCTTCATTTTAATTTGGCCAGAGAGAGAGAGAGAGAGAGGAAAGTGAGAAAGCAAGCCACCAGGTCTAGGACTCGAACCATGGTCAGCCATGTGGGAGTGTCCAGCACCTTAACCACCATGCCACCTACTGGTCCCGATGCAGTCTTAATAGAGATTAGGGAAACCCAAATTTGGAGGGCCTTGGAGAAAAGTTGTTCTAAGATAGAGACCAACAAATGGCATAATGATTATGTTACTGGACTCCCACGTAGTAGTCCACGGTTTGAATCCCAGACCCAGTGGCCTAAAACACGCCAGGTTCGTGTGTGTGTGTGTGTGTGTGTGTGTGTGTGTGTGTGTACGCCTAAAATCCCAAGAGGCGAACAGAAGAGATTGCAGTGTGGCCATCCTCCTTTGAGATGATTTCTCATTTTCTGTCTCCTGTCTCTCTCCGTCTCTCCAACCCACACATGAGTCCTATTGCAAAATCGCTTACTCAGAAAAAAAAAGAAACAGTTGTTCTAAGATGAACTCTCCCTCAAGAGCACCATCAACGGGTCAGAGATACTCTGTTTGGTTAGGTCATTTATTTTAGTAGCTCACTTTATTTTTTTATTTTTATTTTATTTTCCTTTTTAAAAATAATTATTTATTTTATTTTTATTTATTCTTTTTTTTCTTTTAATTTGACTAGAGGGAGACAGAAGGTGAGAGAGAGGAAGTGAGAGAGCAAGCCACCAGATTCAGGACTCGTGTGGGAGTGTCCAGCACCATAATCACCATGCCACCTGCTGGTCCCCAATTTTTTATTTTTATTTTTTTTAAGAATTATTTTTTTTAGGGTCCAGCAGTTGGCGTAATGGCTATGTCGCTGAACTCCCATGTAGTTGACCGTGGTTCGAGTTCCAAACCCGGTCACTTAAACTCACGCCGGGCACAAGTGCATGCATGCCCAAGATCCCAAGAGGAGGATGGAGGAGAAGGGATTGCGGGGTGGCTATCCCCCCGGGGAGGTGATTTCTCGCTTTCTATCTCTCTGTCTCTCTCTGTCTTTCTGGCGGGTGCACGTGCCCTATAGCAAAAAACTCTCAAAAAAAAAAAAAGAATTATTTTACTTAATTTTTTATTTATTTCATTAATATTATTATTGTTTTACACATTGATCCAAGAGATGGAAAGTGAAAAAGAATGCCACCAGGTCCAGGACTCAAACCGCAGTAGGTCATGTGGGAATCCAGCGCCTTTAACACCTCGCCACCTGTTCGCCCCAATAGTACACTTTATAAGCGGCTGTAAACTGGGACTAGCAGATTACATAGTGGTTATGTGGCCGAACTCTCATGTAGTCTAGGGGAATTTGTGTCCTGGACCCATAGACACGTGCTTGTGTGAGTGCCCAAAATCCCAAGAGGAGAATGGAGAGGAAAGGATTAGGACATGGCCATCCCCCTGGGTGGTGGATGATTTCTCACTTTGTCTCTAGGTCTCTGTCTGTCTCTACGGCGAGTGCATGGGCCCTATAGCAAAAATCTCTCTTTAACAAAAGAAAGTGACAGTATGCTAAGAAGCAGGATAGTGGCACTTGATAAGATGCCATGATCTCAGATATGGATCCACTCAGGAAGGTTAGGGTACAATTGTGTCTAGAGATTTTCTCCAGTACCTGGACATGAGTCCCAAAGTGGAGGCTGCTGAAGCTGTGGGTAGACGGGGTATGAACTCTGTTGGCGTGCTGCCTCTCTGTCTCTCTGTATCTATTTCTCTTTCTCTTGCTCTCATTTCTCTCCCTCTCTCTGTTTCCACTTCCTATAAGAAATAAACAAACTTTAAAAAATTGACAACACATTAATCTAAGTTCTTTTTGGAAGGTTACTGTAGATTTTTTATTTCCCTTTTGAAAAACAATTTAAATTTCTATTTTAACTTCAAGTCACTAAAAGATGGGCTTTTTGGGGGGGTGGGAGAGGTTTTTGCTATTGTGCGTGTGCACTCACCAGAAAGACAGAGACACAGAAAGTGAGAAATCACTCTCCAGGGGGATGGCCACACCACAATCCCTTCTCCTCCATTCTCCTCTCAGTATCTTGGGCATGCACGCTAATGTGCCTGGTGTGAGTTTAAGCTACTGGGTCTGGGACTCAAACCGCAGTTGACTACGTGGGAGTCCAACAACAGAGCCATTATGCCAACTGCTGGTCCTAAGGATGGGCATTTTGACAGAAAAAGTACTGCTCCTTCAACACCTCCCTAGTTGGGCCAGCAGCAAGCGTGGTTAGGGCAGCTGGAGTCCACCTGCCCAACTCCAAGGTTTGAGTTCTGGAAGGCCTGAAAAGTGCATCAGATACGTGTGCATGTCCCCAAAGTTCCACAAGGAGAATGGAGAAGGGACTGCAGCATGGCATTCCCCTGGGCGGTGATTTCTCTCTTTTCCTCTCGCTATCTCTCTCATGGTGATCGCACATGCCCTAAAAGAAAAAAGATACACTGATCTAACTTCTTTTGGGAAAGATATTTTATATATATTTTTCCCTTGGAAAAATACTTTAAATTTCCATTTAACAACTCCAAGTTATCCAGGGATGGGCATTTTGACAGAAGGACCAACTAGTGCTTCTTCAAACCTCTCTGGAGGGCCCTTCTGAGTCCCCGTGCTCTGGGGTCCTGAAGGAGCCACAGTCCTGCTAGCTGGATGGGATCCAGCCGGCCAGGAGGCTGGCCTGACCACAGGACCCGGGGAGGCAGCAGCTACCGTGGCAGTGGGCAGTGCACTCTGCAGGGACTCCAGGACAGAACCTGGCGACGTGCTCCACACAGAATTATGGACGCAGCAGATGGCATAATGGTTATGTTGCTAGACTCACACATAGTTGGCCACAATTCAAGTCTGAAACCCTGCAGCTTGAGACTCTCACTGGGCATGTGTGCGGCCGTGTCCAAAAAATACTGAGAGGAGAATCGGCAGAATAGAGAAGGAAGTGTAGCGTGGCCATCCTCTTTGGGGGTGATTTCTCACGTTCTGCCTCTGTCTCTCTGGAGAGCAAAAAAAATCTCTTTCAAAAAAAAAAAGAATCATAGAGGCTGGTATGAAGGAAGGCAGAATTTCCTGACCATTGGCCTCACAGACTGAACAGCTAGCAAAAACAGGTGTCAAAGGAAAGAAAGCCTCAAAAATCAGAAGGAAGTCGTTTCTGGGATAATGATCAATATGTGACAAAGATGTCACCAAAACAATGGCCTGCTATGCAGAGGGGATCAGAGCCACCACAGCCAGGAGTCATGGATGCCAATCAGAGAGGGTGACGGTACCTGCGGCGTCATTAGACGTGCCGAACAATTCCACCCTTGCACTCACTGTTCCTTCTGTCTTTCCACCCTCCAAAATAGGATTTGTTGGGGCTGGTTCCAGGCCTGGGTTAAGACAGCCAGCTCCCACATGGCCACCTAGGTGATTCGAGTCTTGGACTCAGGGGCTCGAGAAACACTGCAGGTGTGTGCAGGCATGCCCCAGATCTTGGACGGTGGGAGAGATGGAGCAGGGACTGAAGGTAGCATGACCAATTCTCTGTTGGGGGTGCCCTCTCTCTCTCTCTCTCTGTCTCTGGGAAGCACACATGCCTACTTGCAGAAACACACACATTTGTGAATACTAGAAAGAAAATCAGCATGACTTTTTATTTTATTTATTTATTTTTTTAGAGAGAGAGATTTTTGCTAGAGGGTACGTGTGCTTACCGAAAAGACAGAGACAGAAAATAAGAAATCTTCCCACAGGGGGAATGGCTATGCCACATCCTTTCTCCTAAATTCTCCTCTCGGAATTTATGGCATGTACGCACCTGCACCCAGTGTGAGTTTTAAGCTGCCAGATCTGGTTTTGAACCACAGTTGACTAGGTGGGAGTCCAGTGACATAATCACTATGCCATCTGCTCGTCCCTGTATGACTTTTTTTTTTCCCAAAGAATTATTTTATTTAATTTTATTTATTTACTTATTTTAATTTGACCACAGAGGGACAAAACAAGACCAAGAGAGGGAGATGGAAATTGAGAAAGCAAGCCACCAGGTCCAGGACTTGAACTGTGGTCAGCCATGTGGGAGTCCAGCGCCCTTAACCACCATGCCATCTCTGGCCCCATGACTTCTTCTCTTTTTAAAAAAAGAATTATTTTATTGAACTTTATTATTTATTTATTTATTTTAGTGTGACCAGAGAGGAACAGAGTGAGAATGAGAGAATGAGAGAGAGAGAAGGGCAGGGAGTGAGAAAGCAACCCACCAGGTCTAGGACTTGAACCATGGTCGGCCACGTGGGAGTCCAGCACCCTTAACCACATGCCACCTTCCAACCATCACATGACTCCTTATAGTAGACACTGCTACACTTCACCAATTTCCTTCTTTTTAAAAAAGAAAAGAAAAGAAAGATTTGTTTTATTTTATTTATTTTATTTATTTATTTTTCCAATTTGACCAGAGACAGAAAGAGTGAGAGGGAAAGTGACAAAGCAAGCCACCAGGTCTGGGACTCCAACACTGCTCAGCCAAGTGGGAGTCCAGTATCTAACCAACATGTCACCTGCTGGCCCCCTCTGATACCCTTCTCAGGGCTCATGCGTGGAAGCACCCTCATCCCCACCGCTCCGGCTGCTGGGGTACCAGCTGCAGACCCTGATTTCTTCTCTCAAGGTCGGCCGTAGCCCACAGCAGGATGACCTGTGTGCGGTGATGGGCTGATGCAGAATAGAACGGCTCAGTCTCTCTCCTCAATTTGGGACCACTTCGAAGGGCCATTGCAGACCTGAATGCCTAGAAGGATTGGCTGCAGCCTCTGACGGTTTGGGATGCTTCTCGCTCTGCTCCACCTGCCTCCCTTGCCCCCAGGTACAGTTCCTGCTCTCTGCCCCCAGATGAAGTTTCTGCTCTCTCCACTTCATTCTGACCCCAGGAAATCCAATCTGAAATAGCTACATACCTGAGCTTGTAACATGACAATTCTTCCTTTTGGTTTTAACGAAACTTTTCCAGCTGTACAGATAACTATTTTAAGGTTCTTGGTATACTGTCTATATTCGTTTTGTTTATTCTTATCATTTTAATTGCTATAGGGCACATAAGCTCAACAGAGAGACAGACAGAGAGAGAAAGTGACAAAGCAAACCACCTAGTTCAGGATTTGAACTGAGATCCACCATGTGGGAGTCGAGCACCCTAAACACCACACCACCTGCTGGTCCTTTGGTGTACTATTATCCTTTTTTTCTTCACTTATCTTTGGCTTCAGTTTTCTCACACCACTTTTACTTCTATTCTTTTCTGCCTGATATTTATGGAAGTGAGGGGCCAGCAGGTGGTAAAGTTGTTAGGGTGCTGGATTCCCACATGGCTGACCGTGGTCCAAGTCCGAGACCTGGCAGCTTGCTTTCTCATTTTCTCTCACTCTGTTCTCAAATTAAAATAATAAAAAGAAGAATTAAATATTTACAGAAGTGAAGCAAAGTAGAAATGGGCTTTTTAAATCTTCCCTGTATTGCTGGTTACCATCATTCTCTGAATATTGGAACAATGTCTTTTTGTCCATCTTGTGGGGAGTAAACTAAAAAAAAAAACCTTGTCTTTAACATTTTTCATTATCTTTTTAAATTATTTGTAAAGAATTATGGTTTTTTGCTTTATTTATTTATTTTAATTTAACCAGAGAGGGACAGAGCGAGAGAAAGAGTGAGAAGGCAAGCCACCTGGTCTGGGACTCAAACCACAGTCGGCCATGTGGGAGTCCGTTGCCCTTAACCACCACACCACCTGCTGGCCCCCAAAATATTATTTTAATCTAAGGTTTTAACTTTTCTTTTACAGTCTTATACAGCAACTTACATATATTTTTAAGTGTATTTTTTTTCTTCTATGAGAAAGGAGAGGGTAACTTGTCCAGCAGGGTTCCCATGTTGTGGTCCACGTCAGACAGCCTAGAACCTGGACCCCGGTAAGCATGTGCTCAGAATGTACTGGGAGAGGGGCCGGCAGATGGTGTGGTGGTTAAGGCACTGGACTCCCACATAGCTGACAGTGGATTGAGTCCCATACCTGGTGGCTTGCTTTTTCACTCACCCTGTCTCTCTCTGTCTCTCTGTTCAAACTGAAGAATGATAATAAATAAAATTAAATGAATAATTATATACACACACATACACACACACTCACACACAGAGGTCTCTGAATGCAAATTCAGGTGCCTCCTAAGTGGGTTCACCTCGCGAAGTATCATATTACTTCTTTTTTTTTTTCATTAATTTATATATTTTTACATTTTTCCACAAACATTACTTTACATATCAAAAAAAAATTAGCTCATCATTACTTCTATGCCAAGGTCAGGCCCCAGTAACTTTACACCTTAAGATGTGTAATGACCTCAGCGTCCCAAACCAGTGTGTAGAGACTACGTTCTTTTTTGCTCTTCGTTTTCATTATTTTTAGATACAGTCTCACTACTTCCCAGGCCTCCTGCCTCAGTCTCCTGCAAAGCTGCACTGCAGGTGTACATCTCCACAACTTTACCGCGCTGTTTTTTATTTACTTTTTGTAGGTTTTGCCATAGGGTGCATGTGCTTGCCCGAGAGGAGAGAAACAGAGACAGAGGGAAAGAAAGTGACCAATCATTCCCGAGGGGATGGCCACACTGCATCCCATCTCCTTCATGCTCCTCTTGGGATCTTGGGCATGCACACACACGTGCCTGGCCTGATTGTCAAACCTCTGGGTCTGGAACTTAGCCCAGGGTCAGCCAAGTGGGAATCCAGCTGCCTTAACCATCACACCTGCTGGTCCCTCTAGTTGTTTTGAAGTGAACTTTCTAAACCACTAGTCTGGGAGACAGAAAATAAGGGTTCTGCTGTCAGCCCTTCCTTTAATCAATTGGATGAATAAATATGCTATCCAAGAGAGCATTAATTTATTGCTTTTATTTTCATAATTTGTAAAGACTTATATGTTACAAAAGACCATATGTGACATACAAATAAATTACATAGCATAATGAAATTTAATATTGAATTGTCGAGAAAGTCATGACACATTCTTGCATAGAAAACAGAAAAATACATCGTGATTTTCCTGACCTAACACGACGACTCTCCTTGACCTGGCGCTATGCAGCACAAACCTTCAACTGGACGGAGCCTGCGTTCACCTGCGTTCTTTCTCCCAGCCCATCCGCGTACCCCTTAGCTTGAGGTTTGCGTGTGTTGTCCCCTTACTTTCTTGTGTTTGTTTTTGTGTGTGTTCCAAGGTGCTTTCCAGAGAGACAGAGAAAAAAAAATGAGAACTCAACCCACCCCTGGGGTGGGGGGCGGGGGAAGGCCACACCACAACCCCTTCGCCATTCTCCTCTCAGGTTTTGGGCATGCATGCACTCGCACCCAGCGTGATTTTCAAGCCGCCAAGTCTGGAACTCAGACTGCACAGCTGACCATGTGAGATCCAGCCTTTTAACCGCCACACTACCTGCTGTCCCATCATCCCCTCTCTTCTTAAGAAGATGTCGTTTTTCATCTGCCTATGCAGATTTTCGTGTTTGAGATTATAGAGATGTGTCATACAGTAGAAATCTGGGAATTCCTTCTTCCACTCAAGTTCATGTTTCTAAGATTCACCCATGTGTGGACCCGTACTTCATTCATTTTGCTGCTTTATATTGAAGGAATAAAAATCGGCTCAAACTAAACTCTGTAAAAATTAAACTTAACTACTTGCTTTTTCTCGCTTCTGTACAAAAGCTCGCACTACCGCTTTAAAAAATAGCCCTGAGCTATGCAAGCCACAGGGGCTTTTTCACTCCCTCCTATCTGCTCAGCTACATGCAGAAAGTCAGGTCTCTGCAAACTGTGTTACCCCTAGAAAGCCAGACATCTTCTGTATGCCCTTGAAGGCCACCTGTGTAGATAACAAACCGGCATCGGACTACCCGGAGTATCTGACCTGACCCAGTCGAGACATCTGTGTAAACGAGACATCTGTGTAAACAAGGAAGTCAGCAGAAGATTACCACACTTAATGAACCAGTATCCCACTTCCTCACTCCCCATTCCCCCCTTCACCCCTCAAACCAGTGCCTATATAATCTGCATGCTTCTTTTGTTCGGGGCTCCACTTCCCTCTGAGTCTGTTGCGACCAGGAGTGGAGTCCTAGCGTGCTAGCAATAAAGTCTTGTGTTTTACAGCAAGAACTGACTCTTGTGGTTGATTGGGGTTGCCGTGACTCTCCTTGGACTGAAGGGTCACCGACTATTTGAGTTGGGGGTCTTTCAATATTACTTCATTGAATAAATGAATATATCAGAATTTATTTACTTCCTGTCATAAATTTGGGGCATATTTCCAGTTTTTTTGTTGTTGTTGTTTTATTTTTATTATTTTTTGTAGACCACAGTTTAGTGTATTTTGAACACTCATCATGCCATGAATTCATAGGGAATAGGTTCCAGTAGCTCAGGCTCCTTTCCATGGGTTCTCACAGAGTGTGCTTCTCCGGGTGGAGCAGGCTGGCGCTTCAGCTGAACCCAGGTACCTTTCTCTTTGGCTTCCTTCTTTTTTTTGT
>NW_006159514.1:31502-32907 GCF_000334495.1 Tupaia belangeri chinensis
CCCTTTGTGTTCGTCATTTCGGTGAATTACTGGAAGATGGCGGTTCCGGCCAAAAGGACCGTTTGGTTTGTTTTCATAAACAATTCTGCCAGAGGGCACATGCACTCACAGGAGAGAAGCTGAAAGAGAGAAAGAAAGAGAGGAAAAGTGAGAACGCACCCTTCAATGGGGCGTGGTCACACCACAATTCCTTATTCTTCATCATTCCTTTCTTTGAAGATTTTAGGCTCACACGTGCATGGTGTGTTTCTCAAGCCACGGAGTCTGGGATTCCAACCTCGTGGTCAGCTATGAGAGCTCCAGCTGCCCTAACCACCAGGCCATGGGCTGGCCCCTCGGTTGTCTTTGTTATTATAGAAACTGCTGCTGTTAGCATTCCAACACACAAGGCAAGTTTACCTAGACACACGTCTAGGAATTTAATTTTAGATCATGAGTTATATCAATGTGTAGCTTTACAAGAAACTGCCAAAGTGGTTTTGAAAGTGATTACATTATTTTTTTTTTGAGAGGTTTTTGCTATAGGGCGCGTGCACTCGCCAGAAAGAGAGAGACAGAGAGACAGAAAGTGAGAAATCACCCCCTGGGGGGATGGCCGTGATGTAATCCCTTCTCCTCCATTCTCTTCTCAGGATCTTGGACACACACGCACACATGCCCAGCATAAGTTTAAGCCACCGGGTCTAGGACTCGAACCACGGTCAACTACATAGGAGTCCAGTGACATAGCCATTATGCTAACTGTTGGTCCCCTTTTTTTATCCTTTTCTAAGATAGCGTCTCTGTAGGTTGTCATCCTCCTATCTCAGCCTCCCAAGTAACTGGGAGTGCAGGTACATGCCACCATGCTTGCTTCGACTATTTTTTTTTTAACTTTTTTTTTTTTTTTGAGAGGTTTTCGCTATAGGGCGTGTGTGCTCGCCAGACAGACAGAGAGAGACATAGAGACAGAAAGCGAGAAATCACCCCCCAGGGGGGATGGTCACGCCGCAATCCCTTCTCCTCCATTCTCCTCTTGGGATCTTGAGCACGCACGCACACGCACCCAGCGTGAGTATTAAGCCACCGGGTCCGGGACACGAACCGCGGTTGACTATGTGGGATTCCAGTGACATAGCCATTACGCTAACTGCTGGTTCCTGCTTCGACTTTTTTTAAGAGCAATATTTTTTGTAATTTAATTGTATTTATCATTTTTTTAAAGAATTATTTAACTTGGGACCAGCAGTTAGCATAAGGGCTATGTTGCTGTACTCCCATGTAGTTGACCACGGTTCGAGTCCTGGACCCGGTGGCTTAAACTCACGCCAGGCACATGTGTGTGTGTGCCCAAGATCCTGAGAGGAGAATAGAAGAGAAGGGATTGTGGCATAGCCATACCCCCTGGGGGGTGATTTCTCACTTT
>NW_006159514.1:33824-36642 GCF_000334495.1 Tupaia belangeri chinensis
CGGTCGGCCACATGGGAGCCCACTCAAACCGCGGTCGGCTACATGGGAATCCATGACATAGCCATTATGCCAACTGCTGGTCCTATTGTCAATTTAAATTTTACCAGAGAGAGAGAGAGAGGGAAAGTGAGACAGCAAGCTGCCAGGTCCAGGACTGAAGTACAGTCTATTATGTGGGAGTCCAGTGCCTTAACCACTATACCACCTGCACCCACTTCTTTGATTTTGAAGGGATGTAAAATAGTATCTCAACATGGTCTTAATCTGTATTGCTTAGGTTATTAGTATGTCATGGAGATGTATGTCATGGAAATCTCCCTTCAAGAAAGAATTCACCATTAAGCTATAAGGAGTTCACTGTAACCAAGAGGCTGCCTCTGTCCTGCCCTCAGGATCTCCTTCAGCTATCGAGGCAAGAACGTACATTTCCAGGGATGCCCTGGCTAGCATCTGGCAGTCCAGCTTACTGGCCATTTCGGCTTCAAGCAGAGGTTATCGGGCCCTCTTTGCACCTGGGCTCCTCTGTATAAGGAGACTGTCAGATTTGCATTGTGGTCTAAGGCTTTCCCATCCAGAATGGCTTCCTCCGCACTTCATCTCTAACTTGGTTCCCCATAAAACCTTTCTCAGTTCTTCTGTAACAAAGCAAAGGCTTTAATTGAAACACTAGCTGATAGCATTCGTTTTTTACTGATTTGCACTTAGAACATGTATATTGCCTTGGGGCCAGCAGATGGCCTAGCAGTTACATCACAACTCTCACAGGACCAACTGCGGTTCAAGTCCTGGACCCAGTGGCTTGAAGATCATGCCGACGCCTGTGCATGTGTCCCCAAGATCCTGGGAGAATAGAGAAGGGATTACAGCGTGGCCATCCTCCCTGGGGGTGATGTCTCACTTTTCCTCTTACTGTGTCTATCTCCCCATACACACCTCCTGAGAGTGCATGTGCTCTAAGGCAGAAACCTCTCAAAAAAAAAAAAAAAAAAAGTATATTGCCAAAGTCCATTCATTACTGAGAAAAATGATTGATATTATTACATTTTTAAATTGAACTTTGTGGGGGCTGGTAGGTGGCGTGGTGGTTAAGGGCACTGGACTTCCAGGAGGCAGAATGTAGTTCGAGTCTCAGACCTGGTGGCTTTCTTTCTCACTTTCTCTCTTTCGTTCTGTCCCTCTCTGGTCAAATTTAAATAAAGTTAAATAAAATAATTCCCTAAAAATAAATAAATTGAACTTTGAGTTGATGCATGATGATTGGACTTGTTTTTTTGTTTTTTTGGGTTTTTTGGAGAGGTTTTTGCCATAGGGCGTGTGCGCTAGCCAGAAAGACAGTAGTAAAGTGAGAAATCACCCCCTAGGGGGGATGGTCACACCGCAATCCCTTCTCCTCCATTCTCCTCTTGGGATCTTGGCCACGCACACACATGCGCCCGGTGTGAATTTAAGCCACAGGGTCCAGGACTCAAACCGTGGTCGACTACATGGGAGTCCAGGGACATAGCCATTACACTAACTGCTGGTCCCAAGAGTGGTGACTGGACTGCTGAAAACATTCCAATCATCTCAGACCATTGAGTTATTTATCCATAGCTTGAAAATGCTTTGTTTTTAAAATGTTTTAAATTGATCTACGGCAGTGATCAATGTAGAAAACCTCACGGCATCATTAGTTTATGAAACTGATGCCAATGGTTCTCATTCATTGAGAACTTACTATATGGCAAGAAATGGGCCAAGCACTTTACACACATTATTTCATTTGGCTCCAGAGGCTGATGTCTAAACAATATTCATTCACAAATTAGTTCATTGCTCGTAAGAGTTTCAGCTTTGGCCAGGAAGTACATTATCACTAGACCCGGAAATTACTATCCTGGTTATATAACAAATGTTTTTATTCAAATGTTAATGTATAACCATGAATTTTGGGAACAGACGTATTATGGCACATATTAGCTTAGGCCAATAAAGTATATACCACAGGAATGATTGTGAGCCATTCAACTACATTATATACTTACAAGAACACTGTTTATGACAAATGCATTAGGTAATCATAATCAGTAATTATGTATGATAAACCTGTGTTTCATTTATATAATTTCCATTTCTTTCTCTTTTTCTTTTTACTGTCCACAGTCTTTATTTATCCAGAGAAACTATGCTTTAGCCCACATATTCATGTTTCTTAGTGCAGGAACATGGTGCCAATCCAATGACATTCTTTACATTCCAAAGTCACTTTGTACTTTGAAAGATACCAGCCTTGTTCATCTCAAAATCTTTCATGGAATCATAATTTCTGTAGAAATATGCTAAATGCCTTCTTTCTTGGTTCAGCCACAGCAAACCTACAGAAAGCTGCAATACAGGGATGCAATGAATTCTCCAACATGAAATCGGACGCTGGGCCAGAAGACCACGCAGCTGAGGTTTCGCTAAAGCACTAGAAGCCATGGCAGTTACCGTGCCTTAACACCGGCATCCTTCCAGGCTGAAGAAGTCCTTCCTTTTCTTTTTAAAAATTTTTTAGGGGTTAGGTGCACTTGCCCAAGAGAGATACACGAGGTGGGGCAGGAGAGAGAGCCCTTGCTGGCCACATGGGAGCTCGTTTCCCCGGCAAGGCGCCTAATCACTGTGCTAAGGGTTTGCCTGCTTTTCTCCATTAGCTTATTTTTATGGCAGATTAATTACAGTGATTTTCAAATGCTGAAATATAGCCTTGCATGTATGGAATAAATTCCAATTGGCCATGGTCTACTTTTTTTTTTTTTTTTTTTTTTTTTTTTTTTTTCCAGGGGGATTTTTGCTCAAA
>NW_006159514.1:38594-55566 GCF_000334495.1 Tupaia belangeri chinensis
GAAACCTCTCAAAAAAAAAAAAAAAAAAAAGTATATTGCCAAAGTCCATTCATTACTGAGAAAAATGATTGATATTATTACATTTTTAAATTGAACTTTGTGGGGGCTGGTAGGTGGCGTGGTGGTTAAGGGCACTGGACTTCCAGGAGGCAGAATGTAGTTCGAGTCTCAGACCTGGTGGCTTTCTTTCTCACTTTCTCTCTTTCGTTCTGTCCCTCTCTGGTCAAATTTAAATAAAGTTAAATAAAATAATTCCCTAAAAATAAATAAATTGAACTTTGAGTTGATGCATGATGATTGGACTTGTTTTTTTGTTTTTTTGGGTTTTTTGGAGAGGTTTTTGCCATAGGGCGTGTGCGCTAGCCAGAAAGACAGTAGTAAAGTGAGAAATCACCCCCTAGGGGGGATGGTCACACCGCAATCCCTTCTCCTCCATTCTCCTCTTGGGATCTTGGCCACGCACACACATGCGCCCGGTGTGAATTTAAGCCACAGGGTCCAGGACTCAAACCGTGGTCGACTACATGGGAGTCCAGGGACATAGCCATTACACTAACTGCTGGTCCCAAGAGTGGTGACTGGACTGCTGAAAACATTCCAATCATCTCAGACCATTGAGTTATTTATCCATAGCTTGAAAATGCTTTGTTTTTAAAATGTTTTAAATTGATCTACGGCAGTGATCAATGTAGAAAACCTCACGGCATCATTAGTTTATGAAACTGATGCCAATGGTTCTCATTCATTGAGAACTTACTATATGGCAAGAAATGGGCCAAGCACTTTACACACATTATTTCATTTGGCTCCAGAGGCTGATGTCTAAACAATATTCATTCACAAATTAGTTCATTGCTCGTAAGAGTTTCAGCTTTGGCCAGGAAGTACATTATCACTAGACCCGGAAATTACTATCCTGGTTATATAACAAATGTTTTTATTCAAATGTTAATGTATAACCATGAATTTTGGGAACAGACGTATTATGGCACATATTAGCTTAGGCCAATAAAGTATATACCACAGGAATGATTGTGAGCCATTCAACTACATTATATACTTACAAGAACACTGTTTATGACAAATGCATTAGGTAATCATAATCAGTAATTATGTATGATAAACCTGTGTTTCATTTATATAATTTCCATTTCTTTCTCTTTTTCTTTTTACTGTCCACAGTCTTTATTTATCCAGAGAAACTATGCTTTAGCCCACATATTCATGTTTCTTAGTGCAGGAACATGGTGCCAATCCAATGACATTCTTTACATTCCAAAGTCACTTTGTACTTTGAAAGATACCAGCCTTGTTCATCTCAAAATCTTTCATGGAATCATAATTTCTGTAGAAATATGCTAAATGCCTTCTTTCTTGGTTCAGCCACAGCAAACCTACAGAAAGCTGCAATACAGGGATGCAATGAATTCTCCAACATGAAATCGGACGCTGGGCCAGAAGACCACGCAGCTGAGGTTTCGCTAAAGCACTAGAAGCCATGGCAGTTACCGTGCCTTAACACCGGCATCCTTCCAGGCTGAAGAAGTCCTTCCTTTTCTTTTTAAAAATTTTTTAGGGGTTAGGTGCACTTGCCCAAGAGAGATACACGAGGTGGGGCAGGAGAGAGAGCCCTTGCTGGCCACATGGGAGCTCGTTTCCCCGGCAAGGCGCCTAATCACTGTGCTAAGGGTTTGCCTGCTTTTCTCCATTAGCTTATTTTTATGGCAGATTAATTACAGTGATTTTCAAATGCTGAAATATAGCCTTGCATGTATGGAATAAATTCCAATTGGCCATGGTCTACTTTTTTTTTTTTTTTTTTTTTTTTTTTTTTTTTGCCAGAGGGATATGTGCTCAACAGAGTGAGTGAGTAAGAAAGATGGGAAAGATGACCATGCCTCAATTCCTTCTCCTTCTGGGATTTTGGGCATGGATGCACATGTGCCTGGATGTCTTTCAGGCTGCTGGGTACAAGACTTGAACCACATGGTCCCCCATATGGGATCTAGCCACCTTAACCACCATATCACCAGCTGGCCCAGTATGTTTTGTTTTTTTTTTTCTTTTAATATGTTTCTCATTTTATTGATCCATCAGAAAAGTTATGACATATGAAAAAATGCATCCTGACTTTTTAGATGATCCAATATATTGTTGGATTTGATTTCTTAATATTTCGTTGAGGATTTTTTTTTCATCTAAATTCATGAGAGATAGTAGTCTCTAGTTTTGCTTTGTTTTGTTTTTAAACAGAGTTATTAGAGTTCTTTTATTTACTTATTTTAAACACCTATTATGCCATGAATTCATAGGGAGTAGGGGTCAGCAGCCCAGGCTCCTTTCCGGTGGACAGTGGCATCTGTGGGTAGAGCAGGCTGGCATGTCGGTTGAATCCAGGTACTTCCTCTTTGGATTCCTTATTTTAGTGGTCATTTTCCTCACATATTTGAGGAAGTTATCTCTGCTCTTAGGGTACTTAACATGCTCAATACGCACATTAATTTTCTAGACAGGAATCTTGCCCTTAACTTGTTTGTTTACAACAATGCCAACAGCATGCTGGGTAACATTGTAGATTCTTCCAGTTTTGTCCTAAGAGGAGTTGTAGGGGATCCCTTTTTAGAACAGTACCCATTCCCTTGACGCCTACATTACCTTTCTTACAGTTTCCCATGTACTTCACCAAAGGAACGACTCCATGTTTCCTTTTCCTTTTTTTTTTTTTTATTTATTTAAATCTTTGCTATAGGGCGTGTGCGCTTGCCAGAGAGATACAAAGAGAGAGAGAGGGAAAGTGAGAAATCCCTCCCCAGGGAGGATGGCCACACTGGAATCCCTTCTCCTTCATTCTGCTCTTGGGATTTTGGGCACACATGCACAGGCGTGTTTTCTAAGACTCCACGTCCAAGACTCAAATCAGGCACTTGGTCAGGTGGGATCCAGCACCTTAACCACAACACCATCTAGGGGGCACCATGTTTTCTTTTCTTTCTTTCTCTCATTTTTTTGTAAAGAGAGATTTTTGCTATAGGGCGTGGACACTTACCAGAAAGACAGAGAGAGACAGAAAGCAAGAAATAATCCCCTAAGGGGGATCGCCATACTGCAATCCTTTCTCCTCCATTCTCCTTTCAGGATCTTTTTCCTTTAGAGGGATTTTTGCTATAGGGCGGATGCACTCATCAGAGAGAGAGAGATAGAAGGCAGAAAGCGAGAAATCACTGCCTAGGAGGGATGGCCATGTTGCAGTCCCTTTTCCTCCATTATCCTCTCGGGATTTGGGGCATGTATGCACATGCTGAGTTTTAAACTGGTGGGTCCAGAACTTAAACCACAGTGGGAGTCCAGCAATGTAACATTATGGTCCCTCTTTTTCTTTTTTTTAATAATTATTTATTTAATTTTATTTCTCATTATCATTATTCTTCAATTTACTACAGGGCACATATGGTCGCTAGAGACAAAGAGAGAGAGGGAGGGAGGGGAAAGTGAGAAAACGAGGGGCCAGGTCAGCCACGTGGAAGTCCTGCTGGCCCATGCCCCATGTTTTCTTTTTCTTTTCTTTCTTTTTTTTTTTTTTTTTTGCTATAGGGCACGTGCACTGGCCAGACAGAGAGAGACAGAGAGACAGAAAGCGAGAAGTCACCCCCCAGGGGGGATGGCCACGCCGCAATCCCTTTTCCTCCATTCTCCTCTCGGGATCTCGGGCACATACACACATGTGCCCGGCGTGAGTTGAAGGCACTGGGTCCAAGCCTCAAACTGCATCCGACTACATGGGAGTCCAGCGACATAGCCATTATGCTAACTCTGGTCCCACCCATGTTTTGTGAAAGGCCTAGAGAATATATTCCAGGTCCTCTCCTGTTCCCATTTGTGTTGGTCATTTTGGCAAATTACTAGAAGATGGCAGTTCTGGTCAAAAGGCCTTTTTTTCTTTTTCTTTGAGTACTGTCTTTGGTTCTGGTATCAGGGTAATACTGATAGAATCTTATAAAATGGATTAAGAAGAGCCAGCAGGTGCTATGGGGATTAATACGGCTAGATTCCACATGGCCAGCTTCGTGATTCAAGTCCTGGACCTGGGGGCCTGAAAATCACATCTGGCACATATGCGTGGATGCTTAAAAGCCTAAGAAGAAAATGAAGAAGGGATTCTCCTTCTGGCAGCATGGCCATCCTTCCTGGAGGATAATTTCTCACCTTCTCTCTCCTCTCTGTCTCTCTAGCAAGTGCACACATCCTACAGCAAAAGCTAAAAACTAAATTAAAAAACTAAATACAATTGATTAAGAAGTATTCTTTCCTGGGACCAACAGTTAGCATAATGGCTATGTCGCTGGACTCCCACGTAGTCGACCGCGGTTCAAGTCCCAGACCCAGTGGCTTAAACTCATGCCGGGCACATGCGTGTGCGTGCCCATGCTCCCAAGAGGAGAACGGAGAAGGGATTGTGGCGTGGCCATCCCCCTGGGAGGTAATTTCTCGCTTTCTATCTCTCTGTCTGTCTAGCAAACACACATGCCCTATAGCAAAAACCTCTTTAAAAAAAAAAAGTATTCTTTCCTGTTCTATTTTTTTTAAGAATTATTTATTCAATTTTATTAATTTTTCTTGAGAGAGAGATTTTTGCTATAGGGCACATGCACTCGTGGCAGAGACAGAGAGACAGAGAGCAAGAAATCATTCCTCCAGGGGGGGTGGCCATGCCATGATCTCTTCTCTGCCTTTCTCCTCTTGGGAATTTGGACACTCGCATACATGTTCCCTGAGTGAGTTTCAAGCTGTCGGTTCTGGGATTTGAACCCCAGGACTTGAACCACAGTTTACCATGTGGGAGTCCAGTGCCTTAACCACTACGCCACCTGCTGGCCCCATATTATTATTAATTTTAATTTGACCAGAGAGAGGGAAAGTGAGAAAGCAAGCTGACTTGAACTATGGTCAGCCACATGAGAGTGGCCTTAACTACCACACCACCTGCCAGCCCTCACTCCTGTTCTGTTTTGTGGAAGAAACTGTATAAAACCAATATTAATTTTTAAAAAATGTTTTTTATAATTCTTCAGTAAGAATTGGCTGGGAACCTCTTGGCCTGGAGATTCATTTTGGGGAGTTTCAAATTCAGGGACTAGCAGGTGGTGTAATGGTTAAGGCGCTGAACTCCCTTGTGGTCGAAAGCAGTTTGAGCCCTCAACCCGGTGGCTTAAAAATCACACTAAGTGCAGGGGCGGCAGGTGGCATGGTTGTTAAGGGCGCTGGACTACCCACATGGCCCAGTGGCCATGGCTCAAGTCCCGGACTTTGCAGTTTGCTTTCTATTCCCCTCTCTCTCTCTCTCACCTGTCCCTCTCCAGTTAAATAAATAAATAAATAAATATATAAATAAAGTTAAATAAATTAATTCTTAAAAACAAAAATAAATCTCGGTAGGCGCATGTATTTGCATGCCCAGAATCCCAGGAGAAGAGTAGAGGAGAAGGGATTGCAACATGGCCATCCCCTCTGGGGCTAACTTGTCATTTTCTCTTTGTTTCCCCAGTGAGTACACATGCCCTATAGCAAATATCTCTTTTAAAAAAAAAAGTACAAATTCGGGACCAGCAGTTGGTGTAATGGCTATGTTGCTGGATTCCCATGTAGTTGACTGTGATTCAAGTCCTGGACCTGGTGGCTTAAATTCACACCGGATGCGTGTGTGTGCGTGCTCAAGATCCCCAGAGAAGGGATTGCAGCGTGGCCATCCCCCCTGGGGGGTGGTTTCTATCTCTCTGTCTCTCTGTCTTTCTGGCAAGCGCACGTGCCCTATAGCCAAAACTTCTCTAATTTTCCAAAAAAAGAAAAGGAAGAAAGAAAATGTCAAAATACCAAAACTTAACCAAAATGAAATAGATAATGTGCATTTTTTTAGCCATTAAATGAATATGTACTTTTTATTTTTGGAGAGATTTTGCTACAGGGTGCGTGTGCTCACCAGAAAGAGACAGAGAGACAAAAAGTGAGAAATCCCCCCCCAGGGGGGACGGCCACGTCACAATCCCTTCTCCTCCATTCTCCTCTCAGGATCTTGGGCACACATGCACACACACCCGAAGCAAGTTTAAGCCACCGGGTCCGGGACTCGAACCGCGTTTGACTACGTGGGAGTCCAGCGACATAGCCATTACGCTAACTGCTGGTCCCTTCCTTTCTATTTTGAAGGGAAATAAAAATTCAATGAGAAGGTTACGTAAAATATGAGGATCTTAGACCAGCAAGTGGCATAGACGTTAAGGCAGTTGGTTCCCACATGGCTGACTGCTTGAATCCTGAAATGGAATCTTGAAAATTACACGGGGCACATGTATGTATGTGCTCAAAATCCCAGGAAGAGAATGGAGAAGGGATTGTTGTGTGGTCATCCTCCCTGTAGGATGATTTCTCACTCTCCCTGTTTCTCTCTGTCCCTCTCTGACAAGCACACATGCCCCATTACAAAGTAGAAAATTACTTTTTTGTAAAAAAAATAATAATAATAAATGAAAAATATATGAGGATCTTAACTAGTAATTTGAGACATTCATAGAATGCAAAGTAGTTTTTTTTTTTTTTGAGAGATTTTCACTGTAGGGCGCGTGCGCTCGCCAGACAGACAGAGAGAGACATAGAGACAGAAAGCGAGAAATCACCCCCCAGGGGGGATGGTCACGCAGCAATCCCTTCTCCTCCATTCTCCTCTCGGGATCTTGGGCACGCACGCACACGCGCCCGGCGTGAGTTTTAAGTCACCGGGTCCGGGACACGAACCGCGGTCGACTACGTGGGAGTCCAGCGACATAGCCATTACACCAACTGCTGGTTCCCGAGTAGTTTTTACTCAAGATTTAACTCTCTACTTTTTTTTTTTTTTAAGGTTTTTGCTATAGGTCGTGTGCGCTCGCCAGAAAGACAGAGAGAGACAGAAAGCAAGAAATCACCCCGGGGGGGGGGGGGGGGGGCACCCCCCAAACCCCTCCTGGGATGGCCACACCACAATCCTTTCTCCTCTATTCTCCTCTCAGGAGAATGCACACGTGCCCAGCATGAGTTTAAGCCACCATGTCTGGGACTCGAACCGTGGTCGACTACACAGGAGTCCAGCGACGTAGCCCGTACGCCAACTGCCGGTCCCCAACTCTCGATTTATTAATCATGAACCTAAATCACTAGTACATGCAGTGTTGAGAGTTTTCACACACACAGCCCACTACCCACCATCATCTACCACCCTAAATCTCTGATATTAGTGACTTTATCTGCTACCCAAGTCCCAAGATCCAAACGAGTATGTAAGGGGAAATCACACATGAAGTGTAGAAAATTAAAACTTTCCTCACCTGTGGAAATAATGCTTTCAGTATGTGTTTGCTATTTTACAGCTTCTTAGAGTGCTGTAAGGAAAAGAGAAATAGTCATGTGTCACTTAAGAACAGGGTTATGTTCTCAGAAATGCATCCTTAGGCAATTTCGTCCTTGTGTCAACATCACAGTGTGGACTTGATAAACCTAGCGAGGTAGGGACGGACTACTATGCAGAGCTTTGTATCAGCACTCTCTCACTTGCCACTCACTTCCACATCACAGTGAGGAATGATTCTCCAACCATCAGAACCACTAAGGAGCAGAGCAGTGAATTCCACGTTGGAGTCAGGTCCAGGCTTTTCTTTCAACATCAAAAACAAACTTTTGGCATTGGCCTTGATGGATATGGTGCTGAAAAGGAGATGCTTATGTGTCTGTTTTCACACTAGACCATTAGAAGCTTCTTCATACCTGATAAAGACCCTTCTCGGGCTGTTGTTAGTCTCGCTGCCTTCAAAGCAGCTCCTTTAACAACTTTCATTACTTAGTTGTTGTGCTTCAAGGTCATAGCTACGGTGGATTAGCGGGCAAGCGAGCAAGCAGTAACCGGGGTTGCTTCTCCTCCTTTGGAGTCCTTAATTACTTTAAATTCTGTTTCCAGGTCGATCACTGGAACATGGCTTCTCACTGGCAACTTTAGCAGTGGATTTTGTAGGCATAAGGGCTAGGATGAGCAACACAGTATTCAATTGAGCACAGGTGAAAATGTCATCAAGAGGTGCTGTAGAGACGTAGGAGGTTATTGGGGCCAGCAGGTGACATAGTGGTAAAGGAATTGGAACTCCCACATGACTGACTGAGGTTCGAGTCCCGGGCTCAACAGCTTAAAACTCACGCCAGGTGCATGTGCATGTGTCCCCAAAATCCAGAAAGGATAATGGAAGAGAAGGGACTGCAGCATGGCCACCCACCTAGGGGGTGATTTCTCATTTTCTGTCTGTGTCTCTCTGTCTGTCCAGTGAGTGCATATGCCCTAGAACAAAAATCTCAGAAAACAAAAACAAAAATCAAGATGTAGGAGATTGTTAGCAGCAGAACAGGACATAAAATTTGCTATAAGGTACATGTACTCACTTGAAAGACAGAGAGAGAGAGAGAGAGAGAGAGAGAGTGAGAAATCATCCATTGGGGTATGGCTACACCACAGTCCCTTCTCTTCCAGGGACTTTGGGCACGCACACTCATGTACCTGGTGTTTTTCAAGCTATCAGGTCTGGAACTAGAAGCATGTAGTTGGCCATGTGGGATCCAGCTGCCTTAACCACTGTGCCACTGGCTGACCCAGGGCATACTGTTTTACAGTAAACTGTTTTTCATATGCAAGGAGAAGGAATACACCCTAACGCTAAATAACATAAGATGTAAGTCAGTGATATGTTTATGATCATGAAGTACTCCCTACTGTACATGACTGTATGTGCTGTACATACTTTATACGACTGGCAGTTCGGGTTTATTCACACCAGCATCACTACACATGTGTGAGTAACATGTTGGGCTACTGATGTTAGAACAGCTATGATGTCTACATGCAACAGAAATTTTCAGCTCCAGGGGACGGGCGGGTGGCATGGTGGTTGAGGCTGCTGGGCTCCTATATGGCAGACCGCAGTTCAAATCCTGGACCCAGTGACCGGAAATCAGAACAAATAAAGAGATTAGATAAATAATTTCTAATTAAAAAAAATTTCAATTCCATTATTATCAGATGGGACCACTGTGGTAGGTCTGTCGTGGACCAAACATCATTACGCAGAGCGTGCCTGTATTCCAGAGAGAAGATATTTAATGCAGGGCATTAATTATACAGATGATAGAAAACAGAAAGAACAAAAAGGCAATTGTGGGGGCCAGCAGGTGGCATGAAGGTTGAGGCACTGGACCCCACATGACTGGCTGTGCCGTTCATGTCCCAGATCCAGTAGCTTGAAAATCATGTTGGGCATGTGTCCCCAAAATCCTAAGAAGAGACTGGAGGAGAAGGGATTGTGGCATAACCATCCTTCCTGAGGGTGATTTCGGTTTCTCACTTTTTTTTTCTCTCTCTTTTTGGTGAGCACAAGTACCCTATAGCAAACAAATGAACAAAAAACAGACAATTGTGAAGCAATTCAAAGATTAATAACCACAAGAAAATAATTTCTCAATCCCTTCCAAGCCTGGAGAACAAAAGGGAAGATGCAGTGTTACAAAAGCCTGGGTGCGAGAAGGTCTGGGCCTCCCACAGGGGTACTGTGTACCTGGCACGCGGAGCTCTGAGGGGGTGTCGCGGGAGCAGAGAGAACCTGAGCACACCACGGACCGATTTCTCAAGTGATTAAAAACAAAACGGTCAACTCATCCATGATGAGTTAGTCTAGATCTATTTTGGAGAAGACCTACTTGGAGAAGAACCCCATTGAATGGAGATGAATCTAAAACAACACATTATAAAATCCACAGCAAAGGATATAAATGATCAAGAGGTAATTCAACTGCAAATTGAAAGTCAATGCAGGGGAGCCAGGAGGTGGCATGGTGGTTACGACCACCGAATCACACATGGCCAACTGTATTGTTCCAGTCCAGACTCAGTGTCTTGAGAAACAGGCCAGGGATGCATACGTGTGTATGCTCCCAAAATCCCAAGAGGAGAATGGGGAAGGGATAGCTGTATGGCCATCTTTCCTGGGGCTCACCCTTTCATATTTTCACCTTTATGCAATTATACCACTGTACAAAAGGACTCCAGGAATGAGTTCCAAGAATAATACCCACACTATGTTACAAGACTGGCATGATACCTGGACAGGGCTTCCTATTGGGGTGACAACCATAAGTTGGGACTGGATAGAGGGGTGGTTACACAACATTGAGGATTTACCTGATGACACTGAATTACACTTTAACATGGTTAGTTTTAGTCCTGAGAATTTCACTTCAACAAGAAAAATGTTGAAGAAAAAAATGAAAGAAAAAAGAAATTCCCATCATTCTTTTTTTTTTTTTAGAGGTTTTTTCTATAGGGCGCTGCGCTCACCAGAGAGATGGAGAGACAGAGAGAAATCACCCCCCAGGGGGGGATGGCCATGCCACAATCCCTTCTCCTCCATTCAGGAACACTATGCTTCTTACAAACCTTATGTTTACCCAAATGCAACAATGCTGAACATTCCTTTCTTACATGTCCCAAAGTATTAGATGCCAGTGAGAAGGATCACTAGGTCAGTAACTTCACCTGGAATGACATTTTTAACAAGTACCACATGAGAAAACATGAGACACAATCCAATTGCCCACGGCAGGGCTGATGTGGATCCAATCCGATAAACAATCGGTTTCGATGGCGGCCACTATCCAAGGTTCACTACACGCAGCAATGGCTCCTGTGAGTTAAGCACTTGTAATTACAACTGTATTCGTAATATTGACTTTTCCATCCCTGTCGATGGTGATCGTATGGCTTTATGCTTCAATCTGTAGTGTGGTAAATTACATGGATTTTTAGATATTAAAATAGCCTTACGTTCTTGAGAAACAGCCTCCTTGGCTCTTGCATTGTGTTTATACACCGTTACATTCAATGTGCCAATGTTTTAACAGCGATTTTTCATCAACGGTCAGAAATGGGACTGGTTTATACTTTTTCACTCTGTCTTTGCTCAGATTGAGCTTTGGGACTTTATTAACTGTATTAAATGGGTTGGGTGACTTCTTTCTATTCAGTTTTTCTAAAGTAGAAATTCATTACTTGATGTTTCGGCAAAATGCACCTTTAAACTGGTCTTTTGGTGAGAAGGAGTTGTGATTGCTGATTCCTTTTTTTAGAGGTTATCAGCTGACTTAAATTGACAATGCTCAATGGATCTATGGCCCGGCCTCCGTGGTGCAACTGTGGAGCTGGAAGCCCCTTGCTGACCGAGGTATCCCCAGCCTCGTGAGCCTGAAAACTAGTACAGAGTGTGAAGTGTGCGCCGGGTCCTGGGGGGCTGGGAACTGAGGTGAGCAACCCTCAGCAGGCTTCTCTCCTGCACATGCTCTATCATGAATGGGGGGAAAATGTTATTGTCTATTAGTAATACTTGTTTTCCTAGAAGTATCAGATTCTATGTTTCCAAAATTTTTATAAAATTAGGGATATTCTATTTTCAATCTGTATTTGTCTTTTTTGTTTTACTTTTTAAAAAAAGAATTATTCATTTAGTTTTATGTATTCATTTTTTTTTAATTTGACAGAGACAGAGAGAGAAAGGAAATGAGAAAGCAAGCCGCCAGGTCCGGGATCGAATCGTGATCGGCCACGTGGGAGTGTCCAGCGCCCTAACCACCATGCCACCTGCTGGGCCCCTTATTTTACCTTACTAGTGCCCACTTGGCCCTTTTTCTTTCCTGTCTAGCCATTACTAAATATTTGTCTGGAAGTCTCCTCTCTGATGCAGCCTCCAAAGCCATCAAAGGACATCCATCAGCTCCTGCCACTGCTGAGACTTTAGTTATCCCAACTGTTTGCTTAATCCGCTTGTACTTGAACAAAATCCGCAGCAGGACCAGCAGGTGGTGTGCTGGTAAAGGTGCTGCACTCCCCGCTGGCCATCCGAGGCTTCAGTCCCAGACCTGGTGGCTTTCTATATCATTTCCCTCTCTCTCTCTCTCTGGTGAGCACACATGCCCTATAGCAAATTTAAAAATAATAATAATAAATAATATTAAATAATTCTTTTAAGTATGCAATAAAATAAACTCACAGCTTTAGCAGTGCTGTTATGCTACTCCTTTAAGTTCTGTCATTTTCTTCTGTATTTTATCCCTTTGCTTCTTTTCCTGGTGCCTATTATCAATATTTTTCCATTGTTGTACCAATTCATTTTTAAAAAATTATTTATTTGTTGTGATTTTCAAGCCGCTGGGTCTGGGACTCAAATTGCAGTTGGCCACATGGGAATCCAGTGCCTTAATTACCAGGCCTTCTGCTGGCCCCCCATTTCTCTTATTTTTTGGGGGGAGAGGTTTATAGGGTGTGTGTGCTCGCCAGAAAGACAAGAGACAGACAGAAAGTGAGAAATAACCCCCCGGGGAGATGGCCACACCGCAATCCCTTCTCCTCTATTCTCCTCTCAGGATCTTGGGCACATATGCACAAGCACCTGGTGTGAGTTTAAGCTACCGGGTCCGGGATTCAAACCGCAGTCAACTACATGGGTGTCCAGTGACATAGCCATTACACCAACTGCTGGTCCCCGCCATTCCATTTTTAAGATATTACTTTGAGGGCCAGCAGGTAGTGTGCTGGTGAAGTCAGACGAATCCCAGACGGCCTACTGCATGGTTCTTGTCCTGGGCCCATTGGCTTGAAAAACATGCTGGATGCGTGTGTGTCTAAAATTCTGAGAAAAATGGAGAAGGGAGTGTGGCTTTGCCACCTCCTCAGTCCTGATTTCTCACTTTTCCTCTCTCTCTCTGGCAAATGCATGTAACCTATAGCAAAACTAAGAAAAGCGAAGAGGGGTCCAGCAAGTGGGCTGATTTAAGCACTGGACTCCCTACATGGTGACAGCAGTTCAAGTCCAGGACCTGGTTGCTTGCTTTCTCACTTTTCTCTCTCTTTTTCTCTCTCTAGTGAGTGTACATGCCCTAGGGGGGAAAAACAAAAAGAAAACCTTTCATATAACTTAAACTGTATCTATATTTCAGGTACAATTTTTTTTCATTTTTCAATGTTTTTGCCATAGGGTGCATGTACTCACTAGAGAGGAGAGAGACAGTGGGAGGGAGAGTGAGAAATCACTCCCTGGGGGGAGAGCCATACCACAATCTTTTCTCCTCATTCTCCTCCTGGGATTTTGGGCACATATGCACATGCGTCTGGTGTGAGTTTCAAGTCACAGGGACTGGAACTGTAGTCGGCCATGTGGGAGTCCAGTGCTGTAGCCACTATGCAACCTACTGGCTTTTTATGTTTTGTTTTTTAAAGGTTTTTATCATAGGGTGCATATGCTCACTAGAGAGAAGTAAAGTGAAAAATCACTCCTCAGTAGGGATGGACATGCTGCAATCCCTTCTCCTCCATTCTCTTCCTGGGATTCTGGGCGTGCATCGACGTGCTTTCAGCAATGGTTTTCAAGCTGCCAGATCTGGGACTCAAACAGTGCTTGACCATGTAGGATTCTAGTGCCTCAACCAATATGCCACCTGCTGGGCCCCAGGTACATTGAATTTGGTGGTGAGAAAATTAATTATGGAGACAGTTAAGTATAATGAGAAGATACTATAAAAAAAAAAAGTAAGCCTTGTTTGCAAAGGCTCAACCTCAATTACCCATTTACTGAAACTTCACCTGTAGTCGATTGATGTTTGACTTCCTCTCTGACTAGCCATTCAGAGATACAACAGGACCGAAAAACTGGTGTTTTCCCAGTTCTTTACCTCCGAGTTCTTCTTTCCCTTCTCCTCTTGGGATCTTGGGCATGAACGCACACATGCCTGGCATGAGTTTAAGCCACGGGGTCTGGGACTCAAACCATGGTCAAGTACATTGGATTCCAGCAATAAGGCCATTATGCCAACTGCTGGTCCCTCTGAGTTCTTTTATGGAAGTTGTTGGCTTCTATCATGAAGAGAAGTTGTGGTGCTTACATCTTATCAATTAGGAATAGGATAGGAACATTCAACCCTTACAGGAAGAGGGTAATGCTAGTTAAAATAAGACCCTGTCTGAAATTATCCTGTGGGAAGTTCCATTTCAAATTTGTAGCCTTTTCGAATTATACAACAGACCTTCATTTATGCAGTAAGCTGGTCCTCTGTGGTATGTCTGGGATAATGAAGATCTAGGCTAATTCAAGTGTATAAACTCTACTTCTTGGTTTCTCCACTAGAGTGTACACAGTGAAAAACCTGAATTTCTAACAGCCCCTCTGTTGAAGAGAGTGCAAGTCAGTGTAAGCCACAGAACAGCGATTTTTTTTTTTTTTTAGAGATTTTTTTCTGTAGGGTCCATGCACTCACCAGTGAGACAGAAAGTGAGAAATCACACCCAAGCAGGAAGAGCCATGCCACAGTCCCTTCTCCTCCATTCTCCTGTTGGGATTTTGCACACTCATGCACACATGCCCAGCATGAGTTTTAAGCCACCAGGTCTGGGACCTGACCTTCAGTTGGCTATATGGGAGTCCACGACGTAACCATTATGCTATCTGCTGGTCCCAGAACTGGGATATTTTGAATTTTTCCAGAATGTTGAACTCTGATGATGGAAGAGACTTCTATTTAAAGACATGATTGTGCGGCTGGCAGGTAGCGTGGTAGTTAAAGGCACTGGATTCCCACATGGCCGACCCCATTTCGAGTACCAGACCTGGAGGCTTGCTTTCTCACTTTCTCTCTCTCTCTGTCCCTCTCTGGTCAAACTGAAATAAAACAAGTAAATAAATAAAGTTAAATAAAATAATTCTTAAAAAAAAAAGAATTATTTTATTTAACTTTACTTATTTAATTTCACTCTTGCCCAGACACAGAGTGAGTGAGTGAGTGAGAGAGAGAGAGAGAGAGAGAGAAGGCAAGCCGCCAGGTCCAGGACTCAAACTATGGTCAGCCATGTGGGAGTCCAGCTGCCCGAACTACCACACCACCTGCTGGCCCCAATAAAACAATTCTTAAAAAAAAGACATGATTGTATTTTTAAAACCTAAATTGACTCCATTTATTTTGAAAATAAGAGTTGATCCACGTTTTCAGTTTATTGCCATAAAGAAAATACTTGATAAAATAATATGGTAGACTCCGACTTCAACACCTTCATGTAAAAACTTCACAGTGTAGCAAAGTGATCACTATTAAGAATGTATACATCAAAAGCCAGCCAGTATTTGAAGTATAGGATAGAATATTTTTGCTATTCTGTCCTTAAAAATGTTGGCACATTCATTAACTACCCAGGTTATAAAAACTACTTCGTGACCACTTCTTATCCCTCAATACATTTTATATCTACACTGCACATTAATGCTGGTGGACAAAATAGCTCATGTAAGAATCTACAACCTTTCCGGCAGCACAACAATTTAAAACCAACTAGGAGAAGCTCTCCCAGAATATTTTATATGTAATTTTCTGTCCATTACCACAATAACAAAGTTAAAAGCTGTTACACCTTAAGAAGCTGCTAGAAGAAAATAATTTCACTTTTCCTTTGAAAACATCATTTCTTAGCTCTTAAATAGAGAGAGAAAAACTTTACTTTTTTGTGTGGAAGTATTTCATAGGTTAAAAATGTCAGGTTTATGTTAGTTGTACAAATGTCTGATTTAGGAAAAAAGGATTCTAAACTATTTCTTTGATTCAAAGGATTCTAAAATACTTCTTCACTAAAAGTATTAGTTACAGCTAAAAAACTATAACACATTGAACAAATTTAAATCATCCATTAACATGTCTTATTGTTTTTGCGTAAAATCCATAATTAAGAAATAATAGGTGAGGTTAAGATGTCTTTCTTTCAACATTGGTCCAATTAGATGGGAAGCCCTGAGCAAATCACATATCCCTGGGGGGATCAGCATCTCATAAATGAGGGTGCTGGACTAACTAACCTTTTTCCAACCTACAATTTTATATTGAATTGTTCATCTTGTATAATCTCAATAATAAGGTTTCAATTCAACATGTTTTTCCAGATGAAAGCTCCCTCACTTAGGTGGCAGTGCTGTTTCAAAAGAGTAAAATGTTCACTTTCTCATTTTTAAAATTTTTCCAGAGGGTGCATGCACCTGTCAGGTAGAGTGTGAGAGCACTGAGAGGGAAAGCGAGAAAGCACCCTCCATGGGGCACAGTCACGCTGCCCATCCATTCTCCTCTTCTCCCTCCTTTTGGGATTTTTGGGCATGCACGCACGCGCACACACACACACACACACACACACCCATCCATGGCTTTCCAAGTTGCTGGGTTCAGGTCTTGAACTATGCAGTCAGCCACGTGGGAGCCAGTGACTTTAACTGCCAGGTCTTGGCTGGCCCTCGATTTACTCATTTTAAAATGGTTTTGTTGTAAACTTAAAAGATGAACCATGACTAACATCATTTCCTAACTTTAGTCTACCAGATCTGCCTGCTGTTGCTGTAATTAACTGAAACTGCTTGAGCTCTGGCTCCAGTCTGCACAACTTAGGTTCACGGTAAAAACAAGGCTATCAGCTTCTCTCTGTTCTGAAGAACAGTTAATATAACATATCAAAGTATAAGCTGAAATCCCTTATGCAAAATCCTTGGGAGCAGAAATGTTTTAGGTTTTGGGTTTTCTCAGATTTCTGGAATATCTGTACATTCATAATAACATATCTTTGAGTTAGGATTGAACATAAAATCCATTTGTTTTAAATTTACCTAATACACAGAGACTAGACATAATTTTATACAATATTCAAAAGAATTTTGGGGGCTAGAAGATAGCATGGTGGTTAAGGCACTGGACTCCCAAGTGTTCGAGTCTCAGGCCTGGCAGCTTGTTTTCAAACTCTCTCTCTGGTAACACGCATGCCCTATAGCAAATTTTTTAAAAATAATAATGATAAATAAACTTAATTGTTTCAAAAAAAAAGAAAAGAATGCTCCTTTTG
>NW_006159514.1:55597-87158 GCF_000334495.1 Tupaia belangeri chinensis
TCCTGCGTGGGGGAGTTTGGGTTATGTGTTAAAGACACACTGCAGGTATAGGGGCCTGATAGAGTCTCATTTCTCTTGGGGCTGTGATAAACTGTCATGCACCCACGTTTTGACTGTGACCAGTCATATGAGGTCAAGTGAGAAATTTTCCACTTGTGGCATCTTATTGGCACTCAAGTTTCAAATTTTGGAGCATTTTAGATTTTGGAGTTTTAGATCAGGGACAGTCAATTTGTACTTGTAAACTACAAATTACCACATGAATGTGATGGGTGGCTGCGATAAACCTATACTGGCTTTCCCTGGGCAACAAAAGCTGGATGTTTTCAGAAAATACATGATTTCTATCCAGACTTACATTTGTGGTTCTGACCCTTTGGTTACCTGGCTGGTCTCCTGTAGTCGTTTTGTTTTTCTGCTTCCAATTACATCACTTTGTCTAAAACTCTGATCTTTAAATAGTTGGAAACCAAAAGGAAGTGTGGTACCATCACTACTCACTTAAAAAGCAGTTCCCACCAGGTCAGGGGGCAGACTCCCCTAAAGACCATTTTATTTATTTAGAGGTTTTTGCCATAGGGTGCGTGTGCTGGAGAAAGAGAGAGAGACAGCGAAGGGGAAATTGAGAAATCACCCCCGGGGGGATGGCTGTGCTGAAATCCCTTCTCCTCCATTCTCCTCCTGGGATTTTGGGTATGTACACACACATGCCAGGGGTGATTTTCCAGCCATCGGGTCTGGGACTAAAACCATGGTTGGATATGTGCGAGTCCAGGGATACAACAACTACACCTGGCCCCTGGGGAGCATTTTAGAAAGTGAGATACCTACTCCAGCCTGACAGATTGTGGTTCACTGTATCTGATTTAGGACCCAGGAAAAATATTTTCTCAAAAGCTCCTCTAGGTAATCTTGACAATTAGTTTAATTTCAGGGACTAATGGTTTCTCCATTTCTTCACTATCATTTTAGGAGCTGCTAGTTTGTATTTAGTATAAAAATTTCCCCTTGCTTTCATCGTGAACACACTCAGATTCCCCATGAGCTTGGCTTAGATCCACAGGGAATTAGTCGTTCCAATCCTTTACAATGAAATTCTCACATGATGAATTATTTTCAGAGCTAAAGCAATGCATGCAGATGTGGAGAGGAGGCTGGTTTCCACCCACAGGACAACTGTTCTCCGCTTTACCTGGGATTGGCCACTGCTAAACAAGAAGCCCACTTGCTACAGCTGTCACTACTTAAGAAAGATGGCAGAACTCCTCCAAAGAACAGAAAGATGGCCAGCTGGCTAATCGGTACAATTTAGGGGCCAGCCAGTGGCACGGTGGTTAAGGCAGCTCGATCCCATATGGCCAACTCTGAGGTTCGAGTGCCAGACCTGGTGAGTTGAAAAACACACTGGGACATGGGTGCATGCATGGCCCAAGTCCCAAAAGGAGAAACGGAGAAGGGACTGTGGCACGGCCATCTGCCATGGGAGGTGCCCTCTCACTTTCCCTATATCTGGCGAGTGCATGTATCCTTCAGCAAAATTTTAAAAAAGAAAAATCTTTCTAGCAAACATAAGTGGAAAGTATTGGTGGTCAGGAAAGTAGTGACACATTTTTTTATAGAAAAACATAGAAAAAATATGTCATGACTTTCCCAATTACCTAATAAACAACAACAAAGCTTCCTGTTGAAACCCCAAGTCTTCTGAAGTCTACCATAAACAAGTTAAATCAAAACCATGTTCTTTAAAGGTATGTTCAGTTAACTGTGAAATAATATGTGTAAAATAGGTGCAATTTCATCCTTTAGGAGGTTTAACAGGCACAAATGGGATCGGTTTCCATTTATTCTCCCCGAACAGGTAAGTGTGAAAATGACACGTGAAGCATTTGGTATAAAGGAGTTCTGCGCACCACCCCTTTCCAATTTAATACGAAAACCCACACTCAGATTCGCCAGGTGTCCCAAGCATATCTAGGCACTGCGGAAGGTCGTCATGTCTTTTGGTTCCCTGCTGGGGACGCACCAGTCATCCGCCTCATGGTTGGTGTTGTAGTGCTTCCAGGCAGCCTTGTTGTACACTGGCAGTCTTTCTATTGATTCTGTGGACAGAGCCTGAAACACAAAAACAATGTAGAAGACCGTTGGTTTTTAGAATTCATTGGCCAAGAAAATACACAATGGTGAAAATTCACTGAAAGCTAAAATACTCTCCTGACATCTTATTTAGTAATCGTAATACTATCTCTGTACATTTTTTTACAAATGTACGTGGGCTGGATGGCAGCGCAGGGATGAAATGTGATACTCTGCAAGGCTGACCCACGGGTGAAGGTTCTGGGTTCCTATCTGGAGATGCATGCTGGGTACACACTTTCCTATGATCTGGGGCTGGCTGGGAGAGGATCATGGCATAAAGACCCTACGGGGGTTGTTGTCTCTCTGCCTGTTTCATGGAAGAAATAAATATATAAACATTTAATAAACAGTATTTATATTTGAAACATGTTTTTACTAAGTCTATGTCACAGATTAAGAGAATAGTCTGTTGCTTACAACAATTCCCCAGCCAGCCTGGAAGTTATTGCATTGAAAACTGACACAGGCATAATAGATGCTGCTGCTTTATTTTTTTTAAGAGAGGTTTTTTTCAGGACCAGCAGTTAGCGTAATGGCTATGTTGCTGGACTCCCATGTAGTCGACTGCGATTTGCTTCCCAGACCCGGTGGCTTAAAACTCACGCCGGGCGCGAGTGAGTGTGCGCCCAAGATCCCAAGAGAAGAATGGAGGAGAGGGGATTGCGGTGTAGCCATTCCCCCGGGGGGTGGTTTCTCGCTTTCTGTCTCTCTCTCTCTCTGTCTGTCCGGCGAGTGCATGTGCCCTATAGCAAAAACCTCTCCCCCCCCCCAAAAAAAGAGAGGTTTTTGCTGTAGGGCACAAATGTTCACCAAAGAGACAAAGAGAGACAGAAAGTGAGAAATTAACCCCTAGGGGGGAGGACCATGCCACAATCCCTTCTCTTCCATTCTCCTCTTGGGATCCTGGGCACGCACGCACAAGTGCACAGCATGAGTTTAAGCCACCAGGTCCAGAACTCGAACCACGGTTGACTACATGGGAGTCCAGGGACATAGCAATTTTAAGCCACTAGGTTTGGGACTTGAACGGCGGCTGACCATGTGGGAGTCAGCAACATAACCTTTATGCTATCTGCTGGTCCCAGTAGATGTTTCTTACAAAACATGACCCAGACCAGAGGTGATTCAATATAAAATCTTAAAAATCAACATAGGTACCTTAGTAAATATGTAGCTACATTTAAGAAAATCTATTTTAGTTACTTACTAGAAGACATTCTATACTATTAATTTTTCCAGTATAGTCACTGTACTAGCCAAAACTCTTCAGAGGAATGTTATCAATAAATAAAACTATGTCTAAGGCATCCTGGCTTTTTTTTTTTTTTGGAGAGGTTTTTGCGATAGGGCATGTACGCTCCCAGAGAGACAGACAGAGAGACAAAGAGATAGAAAGCGAGAAATCACCCTTTCGGGAAATGGCCATGCCGCAATCCCTTCTCCTCCATTCTCCTCTCGGGATCTTGGGCACGCATGCACATGCGCCTGGCATGAGTTTTAAGCCGCCGGGTCTGGGACACGAACCACGGTCGACTACATGGGAGTCCAGCAACATAGCCATTACACCTACTGCTGGTCACAGGCATCCTGGCTTTTACAGGAACAATTCTTAGCCCTAAATTTAATCCTGTATTCCCTTCTTTTGCCATTAAAACTCTCAATTGCAGTCATAACACATGTGTGTCACGTGTAAGTTCATGTTTCTAATATACCATTACTAGTGACTCAGTATTCTACACAGCTTCTTGAAAATTACTGCAACTGGAGGTGAACGACCTTCCATGTCTTCTTCAAACGGGAACTTTCAGTGTAACTCAACCTCAGGCCACAGGCCTATGGAAAACACTAAACCAGAAATTTCATTCTGATAATGCTAAGTAAGGTCTTTGTTGATGACATCAGTGATTCTGTAAGATGTCTTGTTTTATATTTTTTCCAAAAAGGATAAAATATAAAATCTTTAATCTAGGAACCAGTAGTTAGCATAATGGCTATGTCACTGGACTCCCATGCAGTCAACTGCAGTTCACGTCCCAGACCTGGTGGCTTAAAACTCCTGCCGGGTGCATGTGCGTGCATGCCCAAGATCCCGAGAGAACGAAGGAGAAGGGATTGCAGCGTGGCCATCCCCCGCTGGAGAGTGATTCTGTCTCTCTGTCTGTCTCTGTCTGGCGAGCACACGCGCCCTATAGCAAAAACCTCTCCAAAAAAAAAAAAATTCTTTAATCTATATATTCTCTTTAATTGTATTCCAGAATTTCTTGATCTATAGGCTAGATCGAAACATTACATTTGCTACTAGGAGTAAATATTGTACTGATACTGCTCTTTTTATGTCCCTTGCAATAGAGATGGTTCAAAATAGAACAGTTAACTAAAGTGTAATCTTTTCAGATAAATTTAGTTTTTTCAATATAATTTTCAGCATTTTCTATAAATAGGTGCCATCTAGTGGCCAGAATAAGAAACCGATGTCCTAAATAATTTGACACCCATTTTCACCACTTAACCAAGGGGGAGTGTTCGAGCTCAGTGCTTTTTCCATCCCTGTAAAACAGGATCCTTCTGCAAACACACTGAATAGTCTAGGCCCACAACCCAAGTGCTTCTGCTTCCACCACGTTAGTTGCATCCTTACCAAGAGTTACTTGTGCTTGTTTCTAAATCTTTTTATGCAATTACATCTGTTGACTGTAATTACAAAATTTGAGTATTACAGAAACAAAGCACCAGGAAGCATGGGTAGAGCAGGTGACGTGGGGTTAGTGGGTGGGTGGATGGGTGGTGGTCTTTGAAAACAAAGATGAATGCTCTGGAAAGTCTCTTGAAAAATGTCACACACAAAAAATTGCTGTCGGGACCAGCAGGTAGCATAATGGCTATGTCGCTGGACTCCCACGTAGTCGACCGTGGTTCGCGTCCCGGACCCGGTGGCTTAAAACTCACGCCGGGCACGTGTGTGTGTGTGCCCAAGATCCCGAGAGGAGAATGGAGGAGAAGGGATTGCGGCGTGACCATCCCCCCTGGGGGGGGTGATTTCTCGCTTTCTGTCTCTCTGTCTCTGTCTGTCTGGCTGGTGAGCGCACGCACCCTATAGCAAAATCCTCTCCAAAAAACAAACAAACAAACAAACAAAAAATTGCTATCAAATCACAGTCAGGTGATGCTGTAAATAACTGCATAAAAAACCCAAGAGGGGGACCAGCAGATGGTGTAATGGTTACGTTGCTGGACTCACATGCAGTCAACCATGGTTTGAGTCCCAGACCCGGCAGCTTAAAACACACTGGGCATACGTGCACGTGTGTCCAAAATCCCAAGAGGAGAATGGAAGAGAAGGGACTGCGGCATAGCCATCCCCCCAGGAGTTGATTTCTTGTTTTCTGTCTCTCCAGTAAGCTTATGTGACCTATAGCAAAAATCTCTCTTAAAATAAAAAGAGGAGGAGCAGCAGGTGGTACAGTAGTTAAAGGCACTGGATTCCCACATGGCTGACTGCAGTTTGAATCCCAGACCTAGTGGCTTGCTTTCTTGCTTTCCCTTTCTTCCTCTCTGGTCAAATTAGAAAATAATAACAACAAATAGAATTAAATAAATAAATAAATCTTTAAAAAAATCCAAGAGGATTGTGCACTTTGTTGTTTGTTTAAAGAAAATAAAATGAGCTTCTGCAAGAAAGCAATTGGCACACCAATCTCCTGACCCATATACCAAGAAAAGGCCTTGGTTGCCGGCCACTGGCCTGGCAGTTAACGGAGCTAGCTGGAGCTTACATGGTCAACTCTCAGGGTTCGATTCCTAGACTTGCTTGCTTGCTTGAAAAACAAACCAGGCATGCAGTGTGCATGCCCAAAATCCCCAGAGGAAGGAGAGGTGGAGGAGAAGGAACTAAGGTATGACCATTCCCCGCAAGGGAGGGGTGCTTTCTCCCTTTCCCTCACTGTCTCTCTCTGGCAAGTATGTCCACTTTCTGGCAAATTAAAAAAAAAAAAGTGGGGCTGGCAGATGGCATAGTAGTTTGGGGGCTGGGGGCTGGACTCCTACATGACTGACCACAGTTTGAGTCCCAGACCGGGAGAGTTGCTCTCTTTCTTCCTCTCTTTCTCTGGTCCAATTAAATAATAATAATAATAATAAATGAAATAAATAATTCTTTAAAAAGAAAGAAAAACCCTTGGCAGTAGACCAAAAGATGGGTGGATCAATGTCCACTCATGTTTGTTATGTTAAAATTAAATCTGTACAATACATAACTTTTTATGACTCCCCAGTTCGACCCAAGTTTTTTACTACTAGCCACCACAGTCCTGATCATGACGAGTGAGATTGTTTTTTCCTGGCGGTCACAAGGGAATTATCTGCCAAAACAGAAAAGATCCCATGTAAAATATCCTTCGTGGTTTGATATTTAAATAACAGTAAAATTTGATTACAGTTAACTATTGCCATCTTTTCTTTTCATTATCAGAAATGCCATTAAATCAAGAAGACTGAAGTTATTACCTTAATGTAGACAACCGCGTCTGTCCCGTAACCCTCGAGGGAATACAGCTTTAGGTCTCCTTGGAAGTACTGCGCGTACAGACGCGATATCGGCAAGCCATAACCAAAACCAGCCTGTTTGATGAGAAAAAAAGAAAGTTCTATTCAGAAAACCACACACTGAAATACTTCTCGAGTGAAGGTAAATGCTTATACTTACCGAGCTTGCATCTAAGAGATCTATTAATATGAGCATTAGTACATATTCCTAATGATTAAGCTGAAGCTTAGCAGAGTACAATTAGCTGACTCCCCTCTGGTCATTTAAAATTCTTCACTTGTTTTTTGGCCTGGGATGGCGGGGGGGGGGGGGGGGGGGCTGCTATAGGGCGTGTGTGCTGGCCAGAAAGACAGAGAGAGACAGAAAGACAAAAAGCCAGAAAGTGAGAAATTGCCCTCCAGGGGGGATGGCCACACTGCAATCTCTTCTCCAGTCTCCTCTCAGGATCTTGGGCACCCAAACACATGCGCCCAATCTGAATTTTAGACACCGGGTCCAGGACTTGAACCACGGTCGACTACGTGGTAGTCCAGCAACATAGCCATTACGCCAATTGCTGGTCCCGAAATTCTTCATTCTTTCTATCAAGTGACTTGTGATCTGGAAAAGGCATGTTATTTTTCTTCACTGCCCTGTTTGAGGGTACTCGATAATGTTCTTGGCAATAGCATGTAAAATATCTCTTTTAGGAGGTAGAGTGAAAAGGCCTTGTCTAAGCCTAACAGATTTATCTCAGGACCTCACACCATGAATTTCCAGCCTATATGCAGATATCTATAACAGGTCTACTTCCAATAGGTGACTTTATGTTTAAAAAACTTCAAAGCATACCCTACCTTCACCCCATTGCTTTAGAGAGAAAAATGCAAGCTTCTCAAAAAAGCTTGAAAGACCCAATAAGATTAGGTATCTGCCTCCCCCTGCCCAGTCTAGCAGAACATTCTTAAACATACCACTTCTATGTCTTTGTACATCCCGTTCCCAGAACCTGAGTCTCCTTCTTCACCTGAATAAATCCTACCAATTATTTAATGCAAAACATGCAGATAAATGTGAATGTGGCTGTAATTCCCAAGCCATGTGTTCAATGACATTCTGTTCACATGTTAGCAGAGAGCCTGTCTAGACTTGGAAATCAGGCCAGGCAACACCTTCACTGACCTACACCAACTATCACCTGACGTTCTAACCCGTCCAAACCAAATATCCAACTTCCACATTTCCTGCCCTGGAAGGCTGACCTGAAGGGATTATATCCATGGACCAATTGCCAAGCTCTTTGCTTCTGGCTGGTCCTGACAATGGAGATCCCCTCAAGAATTCGGAGGAAGGCCAGGCGAAGTATTCATCATTCTTCTAGTTTCTTCCCGGTGGCTGCCCTGTGCAGGCTGGGCCCCTTGACAGCAAGCAGCCACACTGTAACTTCCCCTTCTTCTGGGTTCTGCTATCCTTGCCTTCTCCTCATGCCTTTGAACCTGGGTGGTCATGGCCACACTGTTGCTGGTTTGGGTGCCTGTGCTGTCTTTGTCCACATCTACTTAATCAGGCTCTTGTAAACAAGCCTTCCTTGAGGGAGAAACAGAGGGCAAGGAATTTTGGCACAGCCATCTGCCATGGTGGGGGTGGGGAGGAGGTGTGCATTCTTACAGTCCCTTTCTGTCTCTCTTTGGCAAATACATTGGAAAAAAAAAAAAAAAAGAATGCCTTCCTTGAGCCATAATTTGAGTGAACTACATCTGCTGCTGTGTTCCAGACTAATACATTATTTGGTTAGAAATGGCCCCAAGAAAACTGTACACATAGGAAGCTCAGACTCCTGTGACAGCTGACCTGCCTTGGCCACCTCTAGGGACTGCTGGGCCTTCCCTTACATCTAGTTAACAGAGAAGCAAAGCAGCAAGGGTTAGCCTAGTCCACAGATGGACCTACCCAGTGTGCTAGCACCAGCTGAGAGTGAACTCAACCCTTCTTAGGAGTAGGGTGCAGGCCCGAAAGATGGCATGAAATAAATCCTACCAGCACAGGTGGAGCAAACAGATCAGCTGGCTGGTTAGAGACTTGAAAAGAACAAGACTGGCTGGCTGATGAAAAGAAGATTTAGAAGAGAAAGCTGTGGATGCTCCTTTCTGAGTGGGCTCACAGTGTGAAGATAATCTGTCCATGCAAATGCCCAGCACAGGGCACCACACGGAGGAGCCCTCAATAATCGGGTGGACAGAATGCCCTTCCTAGGGATAATAGGCAGGCTTTCTCCAACTTTCCTCCCCACGCCTGCTGACCAGGCCGTTGTTTCTTCACTGCATACCAGGGGCACGGCTCGGGAAGTCTCAACACGAGGCCGGGGTGCAGTTGAGTACATGTAGTTGAAGAGTCTGTCAATTTTTCTTAAAGGAACACCGCCTCCTCGGTCACTCATCTAAGAAAAGAAAGAATCATGCTCGATGACTAAGTCCTGCAAATAGCAAAATACTGAAAATTACTCATGGTGTCACAGTGTAACTGCTGGTGGGGAGGCTGCTGCTTTTGAAAACGAACAGCACACAATCCAAATTAACCATCTAGCTTCCCACAAATAGTCACTTCCCACACTGGTAGACCTAACGAAATTCTCCTAATACATAGTCAACTCCATTCACTGCTGTGGCTTTTGTATCTCTTAGTCTCACTAACAGTGAATTAATGGTTTGATACTAGGCAGGGGGTAAGCCTCTCTTGGATATAACAATAAACCTGTTACTTCTTTCTGGTGGTCAGTATAGGATGAGAATCAAATTAAAAATTCATGTACCCTGGGGCCAGCAGGTAGCATGGTGATTGGGATGCTAGATTCCCATGTGGCCAACTGTGGTTTGAGTCCCGGACCTGGCAGCTTACTTTCTCACTTTCTCTCTCTCTCTCTCTCTAGTGAGCACACAGGCCCGATAGCAAATTTAAATAATAATAAGCAAAATTAAATAAATAATTTTTAAAAATGCATCTATCTATTACCCTAGCAATGTTACCTCCAGAAATTTATCCTGAGAAATAAGCAGGGGCCCGGCAGGTGGCGTAGAGGTTAAGGGCATTGGACTCCCAAATGGCCAACCACGGTTTGAGTTCTCGACATGGCAGTTTGGTTTCTCACTTTCCTTCTCTCTCTCTCTCTCTCTCTCTGTTCCTCTCTTGAAAAATTAAAATAAATAAATAAAGCTAAATAAAATTATTATTTGAAAAGAAGCAAACAAAGAAAGAAAGAGCAGGCCAGTAGGCGACATGATGGTTAAGGTGCTGGACTCCCACATGGCCGAACACAAGCTATCAGTCCCAGACCTGGCAGCTTGCTTTCCCTTTCTCTCTCTGCCCAAATTTAAAAATAACAATAATAACAAATGGAATTAAATAAATAATTTTTTTAAAAAGGAAAGAAAGCAGGGAAGTATACAATGTATAAGAACATCCATCACAGGTCAGCTGACCCTGTAGCCTACCGATTAAGGGAGCTGATCCCACACGGCTGACCAAAGTTCAAATCCTGGCCCAATCAGTTTGAAATATACACTAGGCACTATGCATATGTGCCCCAAATCCTAGCAGGATAAAGAAATAAAGAAAAGATTACAATGTGACCCCATTGTGGGGATGCTTTCTCCCGGTCTTTCTCTGGTGAGTGACATGCCCTCTGGCAATTAAAAAATGAAAACAACAACAAAAAAAAAACAGGTCAGCAGGTGGTGTGGAGGTGAAGGTGCTGGATCCCACATGACCTATTATGTAGTCCCAGACCTGGAGGCTTGAAAATAATGCTGTGCACATATGTGTGTACCCGAAGTCCCAAGAAGAGAATGAGGAGAGGGATTTCAGCGTGGCCAACCCCCTTGGGGAGTGCTTTCTCACTTTCCCTCTCTCTCTGGAGAGTGGCCGTGCCCTATAGCAAACTAAAAAAAATGAAACAAAAGAATTAACTAAAGGACTCCTAGTGAGGTCCACTAGTAGCCAAGTATCGGCATAGATTTTTAGACTCTGCATTTATTACATTAATACAAATTTTTAAAAAATTGCCAGAGGGCACATGCGCACATGACAGAGAGAGGAATAAAAACCTCCCAGGTCAGCTGATGACATGATGGTTAAGATGGATAGAATCCACATGGCAGACTGTGTGGTTCAAGTCCTAGACCTAGTAGTTTGAAAAACATGTAGGGCATGAGTACATTTGTGCCCAGAATCCTGAGAGAACAGAGGGGAAGGGACTACAGCACGACTATCTCCCCTGTGGAATGCTTTCTTACTCATTCTCATTCTCTCTCTCTCTTGCTCTCTCTCTCTCTCTCTGTCTGGTGCATGTGCCCTCTAACAAAATTTAAGAAAAAAAAAAAAATTAAAGAGAAAGCACCTCCCAATGGGGTGAAGTTACACTGCAATCCTTTTTTGTCCATTTCTCCTTCCCATTAGGATTTTGGTCACCCATTTACATGCATTTGACATGTTTTTAAGCCACCAAGGTCAGCATTTAAACCATGGTCATTCAGCCACATGGGATCTAGCATCCTATGCACTGTACTTTACTGCTGCAAGATGAGGCCTGCCCTATAATACAAACTTTTAAATAATTTGTCTTTTTTTTTTTTTTTGAGAGATTTTTGCTATAGGGCGAGTGCACTCGCCAGACAGAGAGAGACATAGACACGGAAAGCAAGAAATCACCCCCCAGGGGGGATGGCCACGCCGCAATCCCTTCTCCTCCATTCTCCCTCGGGATCTTGGGCACGCACGCACACGCGCCCGGCGTGAGTTTTAAGCCACCGGGTCCAGGACGCGAACCGCGGTCGACTACATGGGAGTCCAGCGACATAGCCATTACACTAACTGCAGATATGGCCATTCACTAACTTGTGGTTCCCTTTTTTTTTTTTTTTTTTTTTTTTAAGTTTTTGCCATAGGATGTGTGTGTTCACCAGAAAGAGACAGAGAAGCAAAGTGAGATAACCCCTCTCCCCCGAGGTGATGGTCATGCTGCAATCCTTCTCCTTATTCTCCTTAGGATTCTGGGCATATACACACAGGCACCCAGAGTGATCCTCAAGCTGCCAGGTCTAGGACTCGAACCATTTTTGGCCATGTGAAAATCCAGTGCCTTAACCACCAAGTCAGCTGTTGGCCCCAATGATTGTTATCTTTTAATTGCCATAGGGTCTGGATGGTCACCAGGGAGAAGAGAAAAGAAAGACAGGGAAAAAATTCTTCCCACTGGAGCAAGGTCATGCCACAACCCTTTCTCCATTTCTCCAGCCTGTCAGGTGTCTGGGCATGCACGCACACACATCTGGTGTGTTTCTGAATCCACCAGGGCCGGAATTTAAGCTGCAGTCAGTTATGTGGTATCTGACTCCCTTAGTCCCTCAGTGAAAGATTTAAAAAATAAAACAAATAAACAAACAATAAACAAAACAACATTGTCATACTCTTCAGAAATCGAGCCATCTGAACAATGCAGTGGAAAAGGCCTAGCTATAAAGTCAGGACTGGAATTCCTGTCCTGTGGAATTTATGCCCTATGTGATCCTGTGCTAATCACTGTGCCTGGGTTTCCTCATCTGTCAAATTAAGGATGAAATCGCCTGTGTTCAGAAGGAGCTATTACAAGAATCAGATGAAACAAAAGGGGTCAGCTCTGTGCCTGCTGTGTGGCACAGAGATAATGCACTGCTTAAGACGGGCCAGATCCCACATGGTAACTGCAGTTCAAATCCCTGCTCAGCCAATCTACAATATGCTTGTACACGAGGTAAAGAAAAAAAAGGGTATTACCTTCACAGTCAAATCCTCGTTACCCAGCGTAACATGAACTTGAATAGGGGGGTAAACACCTTTGTCAGCATGGTGTTCCATAGTTGCTCTCATTGCATTCTGAAATGTATTAGTGTTACATGAAAAACACAACTTTAAAAAAAAAGGGAAATCATAATTTTCAAGTACATATGCACTATCTGAATTAAGAAATTTTTAATCCTATTTAAACCTGTTAAGGAATCATAATACTTATCACTATATTTCAAAAATTACTTAAAAAAAATTGAGTTGGGGGAAGGGACCAGCAGTTAGTATAATGACTATGTCGCAGAACTCCCATGTAGTTGACCACAGTTCGAGTCCCGGACCTGATGGCTTAAACTCACACAGGATGTGTGTGCATGAATGTCCAAGATCCCAAGAGGAGAATGGAGGAGAAGGGATTGCGGCATGGCCAACCCCCTAGGAGGTGATTTCTTCTGTCTCTGTGTCTCTGTTTTTCTGGGGAGTGCACGTGCACTAAAGCAAAAACCTCTTCCCCCAGGGAAAAAAAAAAAAAAAAACTGAGCTGGGGATAGAGGGTCCCAGCAGGTGGTATGGTGGTTAGGGTTCTAGACTCCTACATGGCCAACCACAGTTTGAGTCTCAGACCTGGTGGCTTACTTTCTCTCTCTAGTGAGCACATATGTCCTACAGTAAATTTAAAAAAATAATAATAAATAAAATTAAAGAATTCTTTAAAAAAAAAACACACACACAATAAATTGAGTTGGGGCCACCAGGTGGCATGGTGATTAAGGTACTGGACTCACATGGCAGTCCACTATTCGAGTCCCAAACACAGCAGCTTGAAAATCCAACCAGGCTCTTGTGCATGTGTGCCCAAAATCCAGGAGGAGAATGGAAGAGAAGGGACTGAGGCACGGTCATCCCTCCCGGGGGAGGGTGATTTCTCACTTTCCCTCTCCCTGTCTCTGTTTCTTTCCAGCGAGTGCATGCACCCTATGGCAAAACCCCTAAAAAAAATTTTTTGAGACAATTTGGGGAGGAATTGAAAGATATTTTGAGTTAACAATTCTAACTAAACTCTGTAACCAGACTTCTACACACTATTTAACTAATTTACATTATATCAGAAAAAAATAAAACTGTGTCCCAAACACTTTAACAGTGCTACTAAGTAGTGGGTAAAACTTTGAAAATGTAGTTTCAGCTGTTTTAAAGAATCATCTCAACTGTCATACATTTTTTAAGATAACTTTTTTATATAGTCATAACAGTAATAGTAATAACATTAACGGTAGAGACACTAATATACTCATCCCTTTGCCACTAGTTTGAAACTAAGATATTTACAGTATAAAACCGTTTGGTCCATTTCTAAAGGACACGGGCAATAAATGCCAGCATAGCCTACGGATTAAACAGTAACAACATGACAGGCAACAATGGAGTAGGACATGATAAAGGCTAGGCTAAACTGGAGAGGCAAAAAGGGCTGCATTTGAACAAAAGGAAGTGTAGCCCTGGTTGGTGAACCAGAGTAGAGCAGCCCTGAGGAAGAGGTTCCACCACCTCAGTTTAGGGCCGGGTTCCAGAGGAATGCCGCAGCTGCAGACGGCATGCAGCACACGCTGTGTAAGATAGGGCACTCCCTGATTAAGCATCACAGGGCACGAACTGGAACTCAGGAAAACACCAGCTTTAACCCTGTAAGCGCCAATTGCTATTGATACAACCACTTTAATAGGGAGATTTAATAAGATATTAGCTAGGTTCTTGCTGTCTTAGAACAAGAGCATTCTTGAAACCTTGCTGTTCTAAGATTCAATCGGTTTTTCTGAGGTCTCAGTGTATTTTTCTTTTTCACTGTCAGACTGAAAGCCACCTCTTCTGTCTTGGAGTTGGCTGCTGCTGAAGACACAGTAACTAGAGTAAGAGAGACAACAGGTTTCTGATTTAGGCCAGTTGCTTTCAGCCACAGGGACTCCTGTCAATCAACACCCACCCTTCTGTCAACCAGCAAGTATCGCTGGGGGCGACAAAAGATTCTCTCAACACTCAAGCTTAATTTTATGTAGTTTTCAAAATTTGCTGGAAAGAACAAAAATAGGAGCCAGCAGGTGGCATGGTGGTTAGGGTACTGGAACTTTCACATGGCAGACCACAGTTTGAGTCCCAGACCTGGAGACTTGAAAATCATGCCGGGTACGTGTGCAAACATGCCCAAAGTCCCAGGAAGAAAAAGGAAGAGAAGGGACTGTAAGGTGGCAATCCCCACTGGGAGGTGATTTCTCCCTTTCCCTCTCAATTTCTCTCCAGTGAGCACAAGCACTTTATGACAAAAACCTTAATAAAAGAACAAAAATAATACATCACGTCATGTGAGTCAATATGAATGACTTTCTCAAAACAAAAGAACAGAAAAAAAACAAACAAAAAAGCATTTTCAGTGGGACTCCAGTGCTTTGAGAATACAAAAGTAGAGAAATCACTCTTAAATATTTTGCTTTACAAAAACATAACTTTACTAAGTACCTATAATGTACTATTGTACTGAATACTTATTATGTTATTCTCAATCTTCATAAATAATCCTGGATAGTATTATGTTACAGAAGAGAAAACTGAGGCTCAGAGAAGCTAAGTGACTTGCCCAAGGTCTCACAGACATTAAGTAACAGAACTGAGATGCAAGCCCTTGTCTTTTTTACTCCAAAGTCCGAGCTCACCACTACACTGAAGGTGTGTGGACATGTTTACAGAAACTATCTCCGGCATTGTGACACAATACTGACATGAAATGACATCTTTTAATAAGATAGGAGAACCCAGGGGAATATCTGACTTGGAGGGCAGAATCCTAACCTCATGAAAGGACTGGTAAGGGTTATGCAATACTATTTTACAAACCTTGAAAAGTTCAAACACCATGTGATAGAGATGGGATGGTACATAAACCACTTGTATTGGCTGTCCTGGTGATTTTGCTACAGATTAGAAGAGAAAAATATGAAAGTATAGAGAGGTGCTTAAAGCATTTTGAAGAATAAATCGTATAGTGATGAAAACATTAACTCTGGAGGGTAGTATTATTTGGGGAGAGCTGTTATACCACTTCTCCACAGAATTAGTGTTTGGATCCCATATTCACGAACATTTGGAACTGACAGTATCAAGGGTCCTATAGTCCTTTCTCACAATCCTGCATAATAATCTACCATCCGCCCTCCCATTCTTCTTTACAATGGTATCTTTTTTTAAAGGACACTCAACTTTAAGGTAGAAATTTTACTTTGCAAAAAGAAATGTTAAAGTCTATGATTTCCAGAGTCCAATTCACATGAATACATTTCTCTTTTTTTTTTTTTTTTTTTTTGAAGAGGTTTTTGCTATAGGGCGTGTGCGCTCACCAGACAGACAGAGACAGAGACAGAAAGCAAGAAATCACCCCCCAGGGAGGATGGTCACGCCGCAATCCCCTCTCCTCCATTCTCCTCTCAGGATCTTGGGCACGCACGCACACGCGCCTGGCATGAGTTTAAGCCACCGGGTCCAGGACTCGAACCACAGTCGACTACATGGGAGTCCAGCGACATAGCCATTATGCTAACTGCTGGTCCCTCTCTTCTTTTTTTTTAAGGACCAATTTTCTGGAGGCCAGCAGGTGGCGTGGTGCTTAAGGTGCTGGGTACTCCCATATGGCCAACCATGGTTGGAATCTCAGACCTGATGGCTTCCTTTCTCGCTTTCCCTCTCTCTCTGTGTCTTTTTCTGGTCAAATTAAAAGAAATGAATGAATAAAATAAAATAAAATAAAATAAAATAAATAATTCTTTAAAAAAAGAACCAATTTTCTGGGTCAGCTCATGGTATGGTGGTTAAAGCAGCTGAATTCCATATGGAATACTTTGCAGTTTGAGTCCTGGATCTAGGGCTTGAAAATCATGGTGAGTGTGTGTGCATGCATGCCCAAAATCCTGAGAGAAAAATGGAGGAAAAGGGATTGATTTCTCACTTTCTTTCTCTCTCTCCCTTTCTCTAGTGAGTATACATGCCCTATTAGCAATTTTTTTTTAAAGGAACCATTTTCTAAATATGTCACTTGAATGGGATATTGTCTATAATAGGCATTTCTATGGTTATAAAGCTGAACTTTAAAAAGGCAGCTAACATCAATTTCTCAAGGCATATTAATTCTACATTCAAACATAGAAGCCCAGTTAGGGGTGAGCAGGGTAGAGTGTGTGGACCCTCAGCAGAGTAGTAAGATTCAGACCCTAGAATTCTAGATCAACCTATAAGTGGACTCTCCCCTGAATAAACACTTTGGGAACACAAGGGACATCTGGAAACTGCCTGCAGCAGCAGTTCAAATCCCTAGTCATCTGCACACTATGGTTCTTGTTTACCAAAGGGTACCACCAGAAATCAACAGTTAACCAGGCTTTAGAAAACTACCATGCAGTTTTACTTCCACCTGGGCAACTTTGACTACTTTCCTGCTCTGAGGTCTAGTAAAAGTCTACTTAATTTTAATTTTCTCATCATCTTCTACAAGGATCATCTTAACGTAGGAAATATTTTTCTCTCTTTGAACTACCATAACTCTGGTAAAATGAATCAGACTCATCTGCTTCCTTCCAATGCATCAAAACCTTTTCTGGTCAAAAGAAAGGTCAGGATGAAAGACAACTGTCAGAAATGAATTCTCAAACAGATGAGCACCTTTCTTTACTCTTTAACATTCCTAGCCTTTTCACTTTAACAATTAAAATGATTCACAGCTTAGGAAGTAAAAAAGGGCAAACTAGGTATCACTGGAATGTACTCAGAAGTCAAATGTAATTTACCTGGCATCAGATTTTTCTATGATTAACTAAAAGATAAGCCAATAATCAAATTTATTCATTAAAATTAAGGAAAATGGAATAGAAATAGCTAAAGAATCAATAAATTTATATATATGCATATATATTTATACACACATCTGTTTTTTACATGATTACTCTCCTTCAGTCTTCATAGCCAATTAAGTTGATTTAAAAAAGCTTCTTTTTTAAGTAAAACAAATCTAAATTCTTATCATTCCTTCTCAAGCAATCAAAATACTAATCACTGAGGAAAAAAACAACAGGCTTACCGTTTAGTTCCTCAAGTTCCAGTTCAGGAGAGTTAACATAATACAAATCACACAGACGTCTAGCATTTTCATAGCCATCTAGTGTGAATAGAAACAAAAAGAAAGCATTAAATAAATGTAGTTCTGTTTCATATATTAAGATGTCAACAGTACTGACGAATGAAAATTTAAAATTTTCTCAAAAAAAGTATACTTTAATAATCTTAGTTTGGGGAAGGTGTTTTTTAAGTATGATATAACAAAGCCTATTAACCATTAAGGAACAATGAAAGATATGAATTACTGCAAAGAAATGGAAAATGTCTATATGCTAGAAGACAACATAAACCAAGTTAAAAAAAATAGGCTACAGAAAATATTTACAATATATGTAATGAACTCTTAAAAGTTTGTGAGAATTTAGGAAATACTCTTATGCACTATCTGATAACTTTTTGAAGCTCTCAAAATTTGAAAATTGTTTTAAATGTTTTTAATTCTAGGAACCTTGCCATCTAAGATACTAACAAAAGTTGGCATGTATCTAAGGATGTTCATTATAGCATTGCTGGTAACAGAAAATAATTAAAAACGATGTCTCAGGACCTCGCTTCCAAGATGATGAAGAAAAGAAGGAACAGTGGCTGTCCCAAAAAGGGCCGTGGCCTCGTGCAGCCTATTCACTGCATGAACGGTGCCCAATGGGCACCCAAGGACAAGGCTATTAAAAAGTTTGTCATTCAAAACATAGTAGAGGGAAAAAAAAAAAAGAGCGGGACCAGCAGTTAGCATAATGGCTATGTCACTGAACTCCCATTATGGTACAAGTCTCGGACCCAGTGGCTTAAACTCACGCCAGGCGCGTGTGCGTGCGTGCCCAAGATCCCAAGAGAATGGAGGAGAAGGGATTGCGGCGTGGCCATCCCCCGTGGCTGGGGGGGGGGGGTGATACCTTTTTTTTTGGAAAGCCCATCGCCCCAAAAAAAAAAAAAAAAAAAAAAAAAAAAAAAAAAAACCATAGTAGAGGCCATAGTTATCAGGGACATCTTCGAAGCAAGTGTCTTTGATGCCTATGTGCAACCTGAGCTGCATGTGAAGCTACATTACTGTGTGAGTTGCGCCACTCATAGCAAGGTAGTCAGGAACCGATCTGGTGAAGCTTAGCAGGACCGAACTCCCCCATCCTGATTTAGACCTGTGGGTACAGCCCCTCACCCTCCACTAAAGCCCATGTAAGGAGCTAACTCTTTAAGGACTGAAGAACTATCCACTGGGAAAAAATAAAATGCAAATTATACATTAAAAATAAATAAATAAATAACAACCTAAGTGGGGCCAGGAGGTGGTACAGTGGTTAAGGCAGCTGGATCTACATGGCCGTCTGCATGGTTTGAGTCTTGGACCCAGTAGCTTGAGAAATGCAGGCATGTGTACATGTGTACCCAAAATCCCAAGAGGAGAACTGAGGAAGAGGGACTGTGCTATAGCCATCCCCTTGGGGGATGATTTCTCACTTTTTCTCCAACCTCCTAGCAAGTACTCGTACCCTATAGCAAACTATGGGGTTGTGACATAATTTTCTATGCAAAAGTCATGACATATTTTTCTATGCAACAATGCGTTGTGACTTTTGCAATAAACCAAAAATATAAAACAAACAAAAATGAACACAGTCTATATAGCCATTCAGTATCCTGGAGATTCACATGTACTGAAAGTACTGAAATACAAGATGGCTGCAAAGGTGAGAAAAACACACAGAGCACAACGTGAGACCACGAGTTGCATATATGTACACACAGTACAAACAGGAAAATGTGGAAAGATGCAAACGTAACTGTTACGAATCACTACTCCTAGTATAAGACATTACAAAGGGGGAAATAGAGACTTTAATTTTTTTTTTTTTTTTTTTTTTTACGTTTTTGCTGTAGTATGTGTGTGCTCACCCAAGAGAGAAAGGGACAGTGAGAGGAAAAGTGAGAAATCACCCCCTGGGGAAATGACCACACAGAAATCCCTTCTTCCTCCATTCTCCTGGGATTTGGGGCATGTACACACATGTGCCTGGCATGATTTTTAAGCTGCCAAGTCTGGGACTCAAACTGTAGTTGACCATTTGGGAGTCCAGCACATTAACCATTATGCCACCTGCGGGCCCTGAGACTTGAATTTTTAAAATAAAACAGATACCTTCTATAGTATCAACAAGCTTTGCCTAACAAAAAATTGTGTCAACAAAATATCCACCCAGGGGCCAGTAGATGGTGTGGTTAAGCCACAGACTCTACATAGCCAACCAGAGTTCAAGACCTGGTCCTAGAGGCTTGAAAATCACCCTGGGTGTGCAGGCATGCCCAGAATGCCAGGAGGAGAATGGATGAGAAGAGCTGTGGTATGCCCATTCCCCCTGGGGGTAATTTCTCACTTTCCCTCTCTCTGTCTCTGTCTGTTTCTAGGGAGTGCACAGCCTATGGCAAAAATCTTTACAAAAATAAAAAAATAATCCTATACATAGCAGACAATGTTATAAAGTTGTTTCAAACCCACAGATTGGCTAACATTTTACCTCATGATACAAATAGCTCTTTAAATAGAAAGAAGTAACACTCAACAATTTCCATTTCTGCATTCTTTATGAAAGGTCAGTGAAAGTATTTACCTTGAATAACTTCAACAACATTGCAGTTTGGATTTATGCTTCCAATGTGTTTTCGATGAGAGGGACTTCCTTTGCTCTTTCCACCAAACAATAAAGCTGTCAAAACATAAAAACAGGGGCCAGAAGTGCTTCCACACAGCCAACCACAGTTCAAGTTCCAGACCTTGTGGCTTGCTCTCTTTTTCTCTATAGTACACATGCTCTATAGCAAATTAAAACAATAATAACAACAATATATAAAATAAAATTAAAAATAATTTTAAAAATTATGCAGCAGAGCATAAGGGTTAAGGCACTGGACTCCCACATGACCAGCTGTGGTTCAAGTCCAAGACCCAATGGCTTAAAACACACCAGGCACATATGCATGCATGCCCATAATCACAAGAGAAGAATGGAGGAGGAGGGATCAAGGTCTGGGCACCCACAGGGGGCGAGGGGGGGAACAGTGTCTTGCTGTCTCTCCAGTGAGCACATGCACCCTATAGTAAAAAATCTCTTTCTCTAAATAAATAAATAAAAACAAAATAAGCTAACCAACCTAATGTCCTTTTCCAGATTTAAATACTATTTCTCTAAGTGGTACCAAATAGTGAAACAAATATTTCTCAAGCATAAACATAGTATTTTACATTCAATAAAACTATATCCTTTATAATCTATTTACTTTTTTTCAGTAAGTCAAAGAATAAAACTAATGTTCTGCCTAAAGAGACATTTTTGGAGCCAGCAGGTGGTGCTATGGTTAAGATGTTGGACTCCTACATGGCTAACCATGGTTCAAGTCCCAGGCCTGGTGGCTTGCTTTCTCACTTTACCTCTCTTTCTCTCTCTCTTTTTCTTTCTCTCTCTCTCTGGTGAGCACACATGTGCCCTCTAGCAAACTTAAAATAATAATAATAATAATAAATGTTAAAGAACTTTTCTAAATAGACTTAAAATATACCAACACATTTTATTTTGCTGCTTTTCTCGGCATTACGACACTTACAGTGCTGATTGAGTAACATTCTAATTGAAATGCGACTCATGTAGAATCGATCCAAAAAGTACTGAACATTCTGGCTGGTGACAGGATCCACTCCGAAGCTCTCCTTGTATTCAATCACACCCTGGGCCATCGTGGGAATGACATCATTGTGTCGGTTCCTGATCCGTATCACAGTATCTGTAAAGCTGAACAAACCCCATCTGTCAAGACAGCCAAATACTGTGACAAGAGCATTGAACACTAAAATATAAGTTTAACCAACGGCTTTAGCAAGAAGCTTCTAATTCATCACAAGGAATATCAACATGTTCTTTTTTATACTTATTTCAATATATTTTATATCATAAAACATATGAACCCATGAAGGTATAAGGACCTCCAAAATAAAGCTTTCAAAATTCAATTCTTATCTTGGACTCCTAACAGTAGAGGTGTCACAAGACACAATTCTAAAAACATAGGGGTTTTCTTTAACCATTATCAACTACGGTGATCTGTACCCTCAGCATGAAGGACATTTCGGATAACAGAAGACAGAGTACTTGCACCTAGGGAACACAGCATCATAAGGAATCGAGATGAATAAGCCAATAAAGCCTGGCTGTTTTGGAACTTTTCCTTAGGGTGCAAAGGAAGAACCACTTAGAAAAAAGCAGACTGCCACCCGGTGGTATGGTGATTAAGGCAGCTGGATCCCACGTGGCCAACTGGGCAGTTTGTGTCTGCGCTCAGAAGCTTGAAAAACACGCAGAGCATGTGTGCCATGTGCTCAAAGTCCTGAAAGGAAAGAGAAACGGGGTAGAAGGGATTTGTGATGTGGCCATTCCCCGTGTAGAGGTGCTTTCTCACTGTCCATTCTCTTTCTCTGTCTCAGGCCAGCACAAATGTCCTCCGGCAAAAAAAAATGTAGAAAAGCATTCTAATTTTATTCATCCTGCAGGTTTACAAAAGGGAAGAAGTATTTAAAGAAAAATTTTCAAATCGTCCCAACTTCCTATTTCTGTCATTTACAAGATTTCTCATGGTTAATTTATAGAGGGATAAAAAAGAAAGAAGACTTAATTATGAAGTAACAAAGCCAATCTGTTAACACACCCATCAGAATTTACACTTCCAAATGAGTATTTCCCCATTCAAAGTCATCCTGAGGACTATTAACTTATTCCCATGGTGTTCCCACTGCTTGAAACATTTCTGGAATTCCTACTTTGTAATTACCTTCAAAATCAAACTGTTAAGCTAAAGTACAAACAAAACTCTTAAAAAACAACACAGTTTCATTCTAGTCACCACTTTGTTTACTTTATCGCTCTGAGAAAAGCATATTGTTCTGCTTGACACCTCACCTTATTTTCTAGGTTCAGCTATGAATGTCTAACCATTGTTGGAAGGTTCTATAATACATACTTTTAAATGACACTGCATGGGTCTAAATCCTGGTCCTACCATCTGCTAGCTATGTGATGTCAAGTTAGTCAGTCTCTGTGCACAAACAACATTATTACAATAGAGTTGTCTTAAGATTAAATGACAGACCAGCAGATGGCTTGATGGCTTAATGGTTATATTGCTGCACTCCCTCGTAGTTGACTATGGTTCAACTTTCGGACCCAGTGGCTTAAAACTCACACTGGGTATATGTGCCCAAAATCCGAAGAGAATGGAAGAGAAGGGATTGTGGCATGGCTATCCTCCCTGGGGGGGGGGGATTTTTTGCTTTCTGTCCTTCGGGCAAGTGCATATGCACCCTATAGCAAAAATATCTTTAAAGATAAAAGATTAAATGGCATAATTCACGTGAAGTCTGCATCATACATAGTAGGGAGTAAACGCTAGCTGAATGCTATTTTCTGACCAAAACTATGTTTAAAAAAATGAAGCACTTGGTCAGCAGGTGGTATGATGGTTAAGGTGCTGGAATTCCCCTAGCCAACGATGGTTCAAGTCCCAGGCCTGGCAGCTTTCTCATTTTCCCTCTCTTTCTGTCTCTCCCTGGTGAGCACCAGTGCCCTATCGCAAATTAAATAATAATAATAATATTAAATAATTATTTTTTTAAAATGGCATTAGGGCCAGACAGTGGCACAGCAGTATAACTCAATGCTCTACGAACCTACCTGCACAGGAAGCTCTGGTTTGGGTCCGGAGACCTCCTTGAGTACACCAGGTACATGAGTGCCTATGATCCTTGGCTGGCTAAAACTGGAAATGGACTGTGGTATAGGTACCCTGTTGGAGGGGCTGGCTTTCTCTCTCTCTCTCTCACTTGTAGAAGAAATAAATAAACTTAAAAAAAAATTTTTTTAGGGGTTCGCAGGTGGCATGGTAGCTAAAGCACTGGATTCCCACATGGCCAAATGCAGTTTGAGTTCTGTACCTGGTGCCTTAAAAATCACGCCTGGCAAGTGTGCATGCATGCCCAAAATCCCAAGAGGAGAATGGAGGAAGAGGGAATGCAGTGTGGCCAGCCCCCCTGGCGGGTGATTTTTCACTCTCCCTCTGTCTTTCCCTCTCCAATGAGCGCATGTACCCTATGGCAAAAACGAACAAACAAAATTTAAAAATTACAGATAGAAATGTTGGGTCAGCCAACATTTATTCTACATTTTACACACATTCGAGTTTTTATGAAACAAAAAGTAGAAGGTGCACATTTTCTCCCACTCTTACAGTGGTGAGGCAACACTTCACGATGCTAAGCCACACAGGAAGGTCCCAGGCTCATGTCCTGGGGTCAATCTGCACACACTAACACATGCCCATGACCCTGCTGCCTGAGGCCGGGGATCGAGAGTGGTGAAATGACCCTACTGGGGATATCCCTTCTCTTGCCTTAGAAAAAAATAAGAACTGAAAAGAAAAAGCAATAAAGCACTGGCCAGCTGCAACAGCATGCACTGGCTTATGCTGCTTCTCAGGAGGTGGAGGCCACATAGGAGTTCCAAATTCAAGTCCAGGTGCTGAGTGTGGTGGTGTGTCTGTAGTCCCAGTGAGTCAGGAGGCTGAGGCAGCAGGATTGCAACTGACAGAGTCCCTGCCTAAAAAAATGTTAAGAGATCCAGTCCTGGTGCTACATAGGTAGTGCCACCACTTGAGAGGCGGGAAGCTTCACAGTAGGCACAGGTGAGTTCCTGAACCAACCCGAACAAGCCGGGTGTGGCTGTGCACACCTGAGATCCTAGCTAATGTGGAGCTGCGCAGAAGGATTGAGACACAGCAAAACTGTCAAAAATACCTATCTTAGGGGCTGGCAAATGGCATGATGGTTAAGGGCACCAGATTCCCACATGGCCGATCACGGTTCAAGTCCCGGACCTGGTGGGTTGCTTTCTCTCTTTCTCCCTCTCTGTCCCTCTCTGGTTAAATTAAAATAAATAAATAAATAAAGTTAAATAAAATAATTCTTAACCACTACACTATTGGCTGGTCCCAATAAAATAATTATTATTTTTTGGGGGGAGGGGTTTTTGCTATAGGGTGTGTATGCTCAACAGACAGACAGAGAGAGACAGAGAGACAGAAAGTGAGATATCACCCCACAGAGGGGATGGCCATGCCACAATCCCTTCTCCATTCTCCTCTCGCGCCTGGCGTGAGTTTTAAGCCACCGGGCAGGGACGCAAACCGCGGTGGACTACGTGGGAGTCCAGCGACATAGCCATTACGCTAACTGCTGGTCCCAAAATAATTCTTAAAAAAAAATCTTTCTCAGGAACCAGCAGTTAGCGTAATGGCTATGTCGCTGGACTTTCACGTAGTCGATTGTGGTTCGCGTCCTGGACCCGGTGGCTTAAAACTCACGCCGGGCGCGTGTGCGGGCGTGGCCAAGATCCCGGGGAAAAAAAAAAATCTTTCTCTGCCTCTCACTATTTCCCTGTCCCCCCCTCTCTCTTTCATCAAGGGAAAAAAAAGTATTGCTACCTTCTTTAAAAACAGACCCAGGGGGGACCAGCAGTTAGCGTAATGGCTATGCCGCTGAACTCCCACGTAGTCGACCACAGTTTGCGTCCTGGACCCAGTGGCTTAAAACTCATGCTGGGTGCATGTGCATGCATGCCCAAGATCCCGAGAGAAGAATGGAGGAGAAGGGATTGCAGCATGGCCATCCCCCCAGGGGGTGATTTCTCGCTTTCTGTCTCTCTGTCTCTCTCTGTCTGTCTGGCGAGCGCACGCGCCCTATAGCAAAAATCTCTCCAAAAAAAAAAAATTAAACAGACCTAAAAATGAGTAACCTAACAGACTGAGGATGAGAGGAGGTTGTTAAGTTCTGAGCAATGTTCATTGGCATAAGTCTGAGGAGATAAATTGAATTGACCAATCCTGGTACATGAGTTAGCAAACCAGTCATATTGTTTACGTTTTCTTACAGATCACAAGTCATAAACTGGAGACCTCAAATCATATTTCTGTAGGTTCTCAGGTAAAAAAAAAAAAATTAATTAGTTGCTAATCTTCAAAAATTGAGAGATTTTAGATTAAAAGTCTAAACTGGTAGCTTTCCTCTAAATGAGAAAAAAATCCGACAGTCTAGGCAGCATTTCTGTGTGTAAGGGTCAGCTGGAGCTGAGAGTGGCCGTCCTTAGAAGGAGCACTGATGATCCAGGTTAACAGTCCAAGTGGCACAAAGGCCATGTCATCATCACATTTGAACTTGGTGTTCTGTTACGGTAACGAGGACATGAAGCATTTCTGGCGTCCAGTCCAATTTACTGATTTATGGTGCTTGCCTTGTTGGTATCAAGCTGCTAAGATATATACTACAATACGTTCAAAAGCAGTGGGAACTTCAAAATTAACCAATTTCCTTGAATTGATCTAATACATCCAAATGTATTCTTAGTACATTTACTTTTTGTTTTGAGAGAGATTTTTGCCATAGGGCATGTGCATTTGCTGGAGAGACAGAGAGAGACAGAAAGTGAGAAATCACCCCTTGGAGGGATAGCCACACCACAGTCCCTTCTCTTCCATTCTCCTCTCATACCCAGTGTGAGTTTTAGCTGCCAAGTCCATCTCAAACCGAGACTATGTAGGAGTCCAGTGCCTTAACCACTATGCCATCTGCTGGCCCCAGCACATTTACATTTTATTTAAAATGATGTTGGCATGGTGGTTAAGGCACTGTGGACTCCCACATGGCCAACCACAGTTTTAGACCCAGACCGGGTGGCTTGTTTGCTCACTCTCTACCGTTCTCTTTCTCTTCCTCTCTCTCCCTCCCTCTCCCTCTCTCCCTCTCTCTGTCTCTGTGGCCAAATTAAAAAATAATAATAAATAAAATGGAATAAATAATGCTTTTAAAAAATATATTCATAATTGTGTTCAGTGTACTTACTCATAAATAGCTTTAGCATCATCAGCACTTTTGTCCTTAAAATCAAGAAGTTCCTGGAGACTCTGAATATACCTAAAAAATACAAATCAATAAGGTAAGTTAGTTCCTTTACATTCTGAAAGTTCATTATTATGAAAATTAGCTCAAAAGCCTTTTTTTTTTCTTTTTTAGGTTTTTGCCATAGGATGCATACATTCCCTGGAGAGAGGCAGAAAGAGAAAGTGAGAAATCACTCCGCCAAGCCCCCTACCCCCTGTGGGGGTTGGTCACACCACAATCCACAATCCCTTCTCCTCCATTTTCCTCTCATGATTTTGGGCACTTGCACACATGTGCCCAGCATGATTTTCCAGTTGCCCAGGTCCAGGATTCAAACTGTGGTCAGCCATGTGGGAGTCCAATGTCTTAACCACCATGCCACCTGCTGACCCACAAATGCCATTTTTATAATTTTTCATTTTGAATACTTCATTAGAGCCAGCAGGTGGCACAGTGGTTAAGGTGCTGGACCACAAACGGCCAACTCTGTGGCTGAGTCCTGGACATAATGGCTTGAAAAACACACCAGGTATGTGCGCATGTGTGCCCACAATCCTGAGATAAGCATGGGAAAAAAAGAATTGCAGTTTGGCCACACCCCGAGGCATGATTTCTCACTTTCCCTCTCTGACTCTCTCTGGTGAGTACATAAGCCCAATATCAAAAACTAAACAAAACAAAACAAAAAAAGAATGTTGGGCTAATCAAGGTTGAGTATCTTTTACACTCATTCAAGTTTTCACAAAACAGAAGTAGAAAGTTCACATTTTCTCCTAAAAGCATAGGCCAAATTTTATTTAAGAATGTTAGTATTTCCAGGACTGGCAGGTGGCTTGATGGTTAAAGGTGCCGGACTCCCACATGGCTGACTATGGTTTGAGTCCAACCTGGCAGCTTGGTTTCTCACTTTCCCTTTCTCTCTCTGGTCAAATTAAAAAATAATAACAACAAATGGAATTAAATAAATAAATAATTCTTTTTTAAAAAGAATATAGTATTTCCTACTCTTTTAAAAGTTATATACCCTAGGGAACCAGCAGTTAGCGTAATGGCTATGTCGCTGGATTCCCACGTAGTCGACCATGGTTCGGCCCGGACCCAGTGGTTTAAACTCAATGCCGGGCACGTGTGCGTGCGTGCCCAAGATCCCAAGAGGAGAATGGAAGAGAAGGGATTGTGGCGTGGCCATCCCCCCTGGGGGGTGATTTCTTGCTTTCTGTCTCTGTCTGTCTGTGTCTGTCTGGCGAGTGCACACGCCCTATAGCGAAAATCTCTCAAAAAAAAAAAAGGTATATACCCTAAAAGAGACCAACAGATGGCATAATAGTTTATCACTGGACTCCCATATAGTTGACGGCAGTTCAAGTCCTGGACCTGGAGCCTTGAAACTCATGCCTAATGTGTGTGCATACATTCCCAAAATCCCCAGAGGAGAATGGAGAAGAGACTAGGACATGGCCATCCCCCCTGGGGGGGTGATTTCTCGTTGTCTCTCTGTCTTAATGGTGAGCGCCTGTGCCTTATAGCAAAAATCTCTTTTAAAAAAAAAGTTATATACCCTAAAATAGTTCGGCTTTTTAGATTTTTTTTATCCATATGGCATGTACAGTTGCCAGAGAAAGACAGGCATGAGAGAGAAAGTGAGAAATCACCCCCCACGCACACCACAGGAGGATTGGCAAGGAAGAAATCGTTTCTCTTCCATTCTCCTCTCAGGATTTTGGGCATGTATGCACATGTGCCTGGTGGGTGTTTCAAGCCTCCAGGTCCAGGACTAGGACTGTGGAGCCGGCCATGTGGGATCCAGAGCCTTAAACACCATGTGGCCTTCTGCCCCAGCTAAAATAATTTTTAAACTTTGAAAACTTACCACTGAGACCAGCAAATGGCATAACAGCTACATCACTGGACTTCCACATAGTTGACCACGGTTCGAGTCCCGGACCTGGTGGCTTGAAATTCATCCCAGGAGAAGGGACTGTGGCGTGGCCATCACCCTGGGAGAGATTCTACCTTTCTGTCTCTCTGTCTCTCCAGTGAGTGCATGCACCCTATAGCAAAAATCTCTCTCTCAAAAAATCCAAAAAACTTACCACTAACCTTTAAAGTATCAACACTGATGATGATGAAACCTGACTCAGTCACCAATAACTGTGTCACCTGGGGAAATGACTTAACTCATTTTAGTCTCAATAAAATGAGAACCAGACTATCACTCTAAGAATGTATTGATTAACTTAAATGTTTGTGCTTTAAAACCTTAATTTTAAGGTCAGCCAGTGGCAAGGTGGGTAAGGTAGCTAAATCCCACATGGCTAACAGCATAAAAACCTGGAATTGTTTGCTTGAGAAATACGCTGGGTGTGTGTATGTGCATACATCAAATCCTAAGATTTGGAGGGAAGAGATGGAGAAGAGACTGAGGCATGACCATTTCCTAAAGGGAGTTCTTTTCCTCTCTCTCTGTCTCTCTCCAGCAAGTACGTGGGCTCTCTGGCAAATTTAAAATAAACAAATAAATAAATAAAAGACAAGCATCTCAATTTTAGATGCCTATGTTCAAGCAACCACAATTTACTAAAAGTCTTCAATTTACCATTTTCTTTTAAAAAGAAATGAACAAAATCACAAAAGTCACAAAAGCACAGGCTTTAAATGTACCTAACAAATTAAGGTAGCATAGCACCTGTTAAGGAAGGAGCACAATGCAGACAGCCAAGGCCAGATGACTTGCTCAAGGTCATGCAGCCACATACAATGGCACTACAGAGCCAGAGCTAAAAATATCTTCTACCCTTCCATTATCTTCTTTTTTTTTTTTTTTTTCCATTACCTTCTTCAAAAGGGTAAGCAAGGTCTGCTTGGCTTGTCTGTACTCACTAGTATTTACAACCCCTCTAATGTGGCAGGAGAAATGAAATGTTCCAAAAATTTGTAAAGCTGGGCCAACTTACGGTGTGGTGGTTAAGACAGCAGGATCTCACACAGCCTATTGTGTAGTCAGAGCACTGGACCTGGCAGTTTGAAAAACACACTGGGCTCAGGGCCAGCAGGTAGTGTGGTGGTTAAGGTGCTGGACTCCCACATGGCTGACTGTGGTTCAAGTCCTGGACCTGGTAGCTTGCTTTTTGACTTTCCCCTTCTCTCGCACGCTGTCTCTTTGGTCAAATTAAAAAATAATAATAAATAAAAATTAAGTTAAAAAAGAGGAAAAAAAAAAAAAGAATAGCATAATGGGCTATATGTACGTAGGTGCCCACAATCCGAAAAGGAGAAAGAAATGGAGAAGGGATTGTGACACGAGCATGCCCCATGGGGATGCTTTCTCAATTTCTCCCTCTCCTTGTCTTTTCACTGGGGCACACTGGCAAATAAATAAATAAATAATTAATTAATTATAAACTCACATGTTGGTTTGGAAAGCGGTTTCTGACACATAAAATGCCTCACTGCACCCCAAAGTCAAGTGGTTTGGATAGCTGTCATTTTGTTTTAACCATTAATTATTTTTCATATTCATAAAAAGAAAAGCTATGTTCTTTATTCATATTTGAATGCCTATTATATGCGAGGCAAAGAGTAGATTTCAAAAAAAAGCATATTCCATTTTCAGTAAAAAATGTTTTAAAAAAAGGAAGAAGCTTCTATGGAAAATTATAATATATTTCCTCCTTGGGACCAGCAAGTGGCATGGTGGTTAAGGTGCTGGACAGTCCCACATGGACGATTACAGTTCAAGTCCTGGACCCAGTGGTTTACTTTCTCACTTTCCCTCTCTTTCTGTATCTCTGTATGATCAAATTAAAGATAAATAAATGAATGAATAAATGAATAAAGTTAAATAAAAATAATTATTTAAAAAATATTTTCTCTTTTATTTTCTATCATAATTCCCAAATAAATGCCTCACACATAAGCCACATTTATAACTGTTTCATACTACACTAGATAGCATCTGATTGTCATGTATACATCAGGCATATTTCTTTCACTTTTTGAAAATTGATATTAGGGCACTTCTTCCACAAACTATAAAGCCTACAAAAAGAAAACTAGGATCTCCATGAATTACAATTGAGAAGTATTTTGCAGCAAAAAATTTTCAATTTTTCCCTTTAAGACTTAATTCTGTCCATCCTCTTTGTTTGAAATTTACATTGCTAAAGAGAATACTACTTTTAAATTAATAACATTAACCAAAAAAACTTTAGTCATTTTGGGGAAGAGAGATCAGCTTCTGCATGACTCAAATAATTTTTAACTATTTTAAAATGGAAGAATAAAAAGGTTTTTTTCTTTTTTTGGAGAGGTTTTTGCTACAGGGTACATGCGCTCACCAGAAAGACAGAGAGAGACAGAGAGATAGAAAGCAAGAAATCACCCCCTGGGGGGATGGTCACGCCACAATCCCTTCTCCTTGATTCTCCTCTCGGGTTCTTGGGCACACATGCACACACGCCCGGTCTGAGTATAAGCCACTGTGTCTGGGGACTAGAACCGCAGTTGGCTACATGGGAGTTCAGTGACAGCCATTACGCTAACTGCTGGTCCTAAAAGTTTTAATATTTGTAATTTGTAAAAAGATATACCTCAACATAAGATTTAGTTTATTAAAAATATATATACCATTCAATACATCTAATTCTGACGACAGCATAGTGTAGCAGAAACAGACATATCTGGGTTTGAATCCGAGCTCCATTATCAGTGGCACTGCCTTAGCCAAAGGACTTAACATTTACGTGCCTCAGTTCCTGTCTGAAAAATGAACACAGTAATACCTCTAGGCCAGCCAAGGTTAAGGGAGCTGGACCCCACCTGGCCATGGAGGCCTAGAAGCTTGAAAAACACACAAGATGTGTGTCAAGCATCTCAAATCCTAAAAGACAGAGAACTGGAGAACGGATTATGGGTGACCTAGGGCACATTAGGGGGAACTTTCTTCCTCTTCCTCTCTTTCCCTC
>NW_006159514.1:87283-89977 GCF_000334495.1 Tupaia belangeri chinensis
TTTGGCCAGCGCATGGGCACTCTGGCAAATTAAGCAACAAAACCAAAAAAAAATCTCACCATGCAGGGTTGTTGAAGGGATTAAAGACTATATATATGTATATTTATATATGTCTATATAAATATCTATACATCAACAAAGGGTAGATATTTTTCTTATAATATCCTTGAATATTTAATAATACGAGTATTAAATATCTGTATTTCAGTGCAGTTCTGATTGATTTTCTCAAAATCAGGGAGTGGTGGAGTCCAGGATTCAGAGAACAATCAAAGACACCACGGACTAAAAGAGGAAAAACTGCCACCACCTTATGATTCTATCAAAGAATTTAAAAAAGGCATCTGCTTTAACCTTGCATAAAGTCCACAATTCCACTGGAATTGCAAATCCAAGATGGCGATCTTACCAGCTTTGTACCAGTTGAACAGATGGTGTCCTGAGAAGATTATCCGGAAGGAGACTTATTTCTTTCATTATATTTGCCAATCTAACAGGCAACTCTTGCCGCAAAAACATAAATGAGGTCTTCTCACAAGCATCCACTGATCCTGAAGACAAACACCGGGGAGAAAAGTCGTAAGTACAATAGAAGCCACTGGGTAGCAAAAGCCAGGAGGCAGGGATCAGTTCAGAGGGTGTGATTAGCAAAGCCAGAAACACCATGATGATGGGGTTAGGACTAGGAGGCAAAGATGCCCATGTCTGAGACAACCCTATCTCTAGTTCCGATGCATCCACGATGACCTTCCAACTCACGACATTCCAGCGGCTCTGTACAGCAACTAAGATATTTCCCTGTCTCCCTTACTTGCATCCTTAGTGACCTCCATCTGAGAACTAAGGTAACCTATGTATATCTGAGCAAGGCTCAGAGTCTAATTAGCAACAGAACCTGGGAAAGCCAGTTGTACACCTTGTTGCCACTATCATTTTAAAAATCTGTTTTCTCACTTTAGGTTATTCAAGAGCGACTATCTAAGAAATAGACATTTCATTGTGTGCACTGGAAGAATGACTGATTCCGTATAGAACCATTAATACTAATTACCACAAGCAAAGAGTAAGGATGGAGAAGGGCTTTCAGGCAACAGAAAGCAAAACCAATCAATGGCTGTTCAGCAACCATCTTCAAGTAGGTCCTACTCAATCCCCGGATTCCTGGAAAATCACCTGTCCCTTTCTCCTCTCTTTTATGAAGAAGCTAATAAGCAGAACAGTTGTGGAACATCCTTGGCAAACAGCTCTATTTTAATTTAAATGAAAAAGCCTTATTTCAATAATTTTTTTTTTTTTGGAGAGGCTTTTTGGTATAGGGCAAGTTCACCAGAAAGACAGAGAGAGACAGAGAAGAGAGACAGAAAGCGAGAAATCACCCCCTGGGGGATGGTCACACCACAATCCCTTCTCCATTCTCTTCTCAGGATCTTGGGCACAATGCACATGCACCTGGTGTGAGTTTAAGCCACCGGGTCTGGGACTCGAACCGTGGTCAACTACATGGGAGTTCAGCGACACAGCCATTACGGCCAACTGCTGGTCCCTCAATAACGCATGTTAAACTCACTAATGTAATCTTGTTGCTCCTGCAGAGTCAACTTTAGCAATGGCTAGATTATCAATAGAAGGAATTACAGTGTTAAAGGGCAACATTTTGTGAAACGTTAATGGCTTACTTTGAACAAGGTCAAATTCACTCCATCATACTAGAGACATTTAAAAATAAGAACAAAAAATGTGGGCTCTGGGCTCCAAATTTTGTCACTGTAAACCACAGTATAAGATAAAGGTCCCAGCCATTCTAGTATCTTTCAATCCCACTTGTGTAAGATAGTGACCTAATAGCACTCACAATGGAAAAGCTAACATTTTCTACTCAAAGTTTATGACTATTATTTCGAATTTTCCCTTTTCCCCTCACCGCCCCCATAAGAGATGTCCAAGATAAATGCCTACTTTTGCAATTCCTTCTGCAATCTGTTGCACGCCTTCTAGTGTAAACCAGGGTAAAATGTGGTAAACGCCAAGGCATCTTGTACTCATGCACTCTACACGTGCCCAAGACTCACTTGCCGATGTTGAAATCAATGTGCTGCTAGGAGAAACTCTTGAAGTCACTGGCAGGGAGAACGTTCTAAGAAACATCGGGCCAGTTATAACCTGCTTTCCCTATGATAATGCCAATTCTATGCCATCGTAACATGCAAAAATGGGCATTTATCATCACCCTGGAGGATCTGAACGCGATTCCCTGAGGGGTCCACTCCGGCCTCCATCCGGGGCTCAGCTCTTCCAAAGGGGCCTGGTGGCGAGCGCGCACCTGCACACGTGCGCTGAGAGCCGGCGGACACTCCGCCCGCCGCCCTCCCAGTCGTTCGCCACCACACAGTAAAACGCCACACGCCCTGTTATTTACACCGCTGGCAAGCGCCGGCACCGCGAGGGAGGAAGGAGGCACCGAGGGCGCCGGAGCAGCAGACGTTAGGAGGAGGGGTGCTCCCGAGACGAGGGGGGCCAGCGCGGGCCGAGGGAGCCCCGGCCCGGGGCCGAGCACAAAGGCCCGAGGCCCGGACGGCACTCACCGAAGTCCAGGAACTGCTTCATGGAGAGCGGGGACGGCGAGAACCGGGAGTAGAAGTCCACTTGGCCCGGAACGCCGCGTTCGGACGCCGGGCCCGAGCCCGAGTCCGAGGT
>NW_006159514.1:90143-92759 GCF_000334495.1 Tupaia belangeri chinensis
GGACCGCCCCCGCCGGAGTCGGGCTGGGTTTATTGGGAGACCTGCGCGGAGTGCGCGCGAGCCTGCAGCCGGCGCTGGAGCGCAGTCAGCACCCTGCGCGTCCGGCAAAGGGGACCTGGCACTCTGGAAAGTCAGGTTGTCAGCACCGGAGCTCCAGGACAGATCGTGGGTGGTGGTGGCATCCCGACCGCCTCGTCCGGCCTGCGGGGTGGGGCGCCCCCTTCCCACGCTCTTTTGGAACAGTTCCCACCTTCCCGCCGCCTCTGCCCTCCGAAACGCCCTGAGACTGGGCTGAGCTCCCCTTGCAAACACGGCATCCTGCTGCTCATACTTCAGGAATACTTCTCTGTGATGCAAGCTCCACGTTTGACAGGTGGAGATACTGAGACCCACAGAAATCCCGGAGCCCGAACCGTGGTATATACATAGGAGTGTAGAGCTCTGCGGAGTGCCACCCTAGATAACACCACAGCGACTGTTGGCCCAGAAGGACTTTGCAACCCAACTTAAAGCATTTCCCGCAGGCTCTGGGCGTGGTCGGCAGTGAGTTTAACCGTCCGACTCCACTGCCCTTACTTCCACCGTTGTTTTAGGGGCACAGTCTGGGACACAGAAAGTTCTGCACACTTTTCAGGTTTCTGAATATTGAACGTGGTACAAGGTGATTTTTAGTGTTGGTTTAACCCATAGAACTGCTAAGGCGGCAGTTAATAGTAAAAAGCTCTGCCTCTTCTTTCCAGGGCTGCTTCCCCATTATTCACCCCTACAAGGTGCAACAAAATTGCTTTCCTTGAGTCACATTTACCAATGTAGGGCCAGCAGGTGACTCAGAGGTTGGGGCGGCTAGATCCCACATAGTTGACTGCAGTTCGAATCCTGGACCAGAGGCTTGAAAATCATGCCAGGCGCGCACGTGTGTGTGTGTGCCCAAAAATCCAGAGGAGAATGGAGAAGGGATAGCGGTATGGTCATCCCTTCTGGAGGGTGCTATCTCACTCCCCTCACCCTCTGGGGAGCGCATACACCCTATAGCAAACTAAAAATCAGTTTATGTATACACACACAGACAAGGGATTAAGATGAGAATCTCTTTTTAGGTATTATCAGTCCAGTAAATACTGTTTAGCAGGAAGGGGAACATTAACCACCAGGAACAAGTGTAGGTAGTTGGGTGCACTGATGGACTCCTTGTAACAAGAGTTTAATAAGACAGACAGGACAGGTTTATTGACATGTATATGTTGGGATGAAGGAAATCTCACTACAAAAAAAAAATCACTGATCATAGGCAGATTAACAAGGGAAAGACAGGACGGAAGGTGACATGCTGGACTCCCCACTGTGGCTCAAATTCCAGACCTGGCAGCTTGATTCCTCACTTTCTCTCTCTGTCCCTCTCTGGTGAAATTTAAATAAATTAATTAAAAAAATACTTCCTTAAATAATAAGGGAAAGGCATAATTACCTATTTAATGTATACCTGTGCATATGGGAACTGTACAAAGTGAGCCTGAAGGACAGGCCAAACGACTCCAGGTTTTACATCGCACTGGACAGAAGAGGTTTCAGAGGTAAGAAAGGGTGAGGGGAGGAAAATCATCTTTCTGGGCCAGATGTCAGACCTCTGATCCTTTTCTTCCTGTCCAAAAAGAGGTAAAGAAAGCCTACTTGCATCAGCTGCTGAGGTACATTTCTTTTACAAAAGATTAACCTTTATTATTATTTTTTTAAAAGTTAATTACTATCTACAGACCCTCTGAATAGTTAGTTATCTCTGGGGCTGACAGGTGATGTGGTGGTTGGGGACTGGACTACCACATGACTGCCTGCAGTTCAAGTCCTGGGTCTGGCAGCTTGCTTTTTTGCGTGCACTCTTTCTTTCTCTTTCTTTGTCAAATTGAAAAATGTAAAAATAAATAAATGATAGAAAAATTGAAGAATAATGATAATGATGAATAAAATGAAATAAATAGGGACTGGCAGGTGGTGTGATGGTTAAGACTCTGGACTCCCACATGATCAACTGTGGTTTGAATCTTGTTTGAATCTTGGACCTGGCGACTTGCTTTCTTGCTTTCTCTTTCTCTCTCATTCTCTGTCTCTCTCTGGTCAAATTAAAATAATAAGAATACAGGCCGGCAGGTGGCATGGTGGTTAGGACTCCCACATGGCTAATCAGTTTGAGTCCTGGACCTGACAGGACTTTCTCACTTTCTTTCTCTCTCTGATCAACTTGAAAAAAAAAAAAAAGACAATTAATAAAATTAAACAAAATAATTCTTTAAGAATAATAAGAATAAAAACAAATAAAAAAATTAAATCTTTAAAAAATTAAATAATTCTTGGGGACGAGCAGTTGACATACTGGCTAAGTCACTGGACTCCCGTGTAGTCGACTGCAGTTTCCTGTCCCGGACCCAGAAGCTTAAACTCATACTGGGCGCGTGTGCATGCCTAAGATCCAGAGAAGAGAATGGAGGAGAAGGGATTACGGTGTGGCCATCCTCCCCCCCCACCCGGGGAGGGGGTGTGATTTCTCACTTCTGTGTCTCTGTCTCTGTCTTTCTGGTGAGCGCATGTACCCTAGAGCAAAAACCTCTCAAAAAAAAAAAAAAA
>NW_006159514.1:93245-105943 GCF_000334495.1 Tupaia belangeri chinensis
GCACGCGCGGGGACCGCCCCCGCCGGAGTCGGGCTGGGTTTATTGGGAGACCTGCGCGGAGTGCGCGCGAGCCTGCAGCCGGCGCTGGAGCGCAGTCAGCACCCTGCGCGTCCGGCAAAGGGGACCTGGCACTCTGGAAAGTCAGGTTGTCAGCACCGGAGCTCCAGGACAGATCGTGGGTGGTGGTGGCATCCCGACCGCCTCGTCCGGCCTGCGGGGTGGGGCGCCCCCTTCCCACGCTCTTTTGGAACAGTTCCCACCTTCCCGCCGCCTCTGCCCTCCGAAACGCCCTGAGACTGGGCTGAGCTCCCCTTGCAAACACGGCATCCTGCTGCTCATACTTCAGGAATACTTCTCTGTGATGCAAGCTCCACGTTTGACAGGTGGAGATACTGAGACCCACAGAAATCCCGGAGCCCGAACCGTGGTATATACATAGGAGTGTAGAGCTCTGCGGAGTGCCACCCTAGATAACACCACAGCGACTGTTGGCCCAGAAGGACTTTGCAACCCAACTTAAAGCATTTCCCGCAGGCTCTGGGCGTGGTCGGCAGTGAGTTTAACCGTCCGACTCCACTGCCCTTACTTCCACCGTTGTTTTAGGGGCACAGTCTGGGACACAGAAAGTTCTGCACACTTTTCAGGTTTCTGAATATTGAACGTGGTACAAGGTGATTTTTAGTGTTGGTTTAACCCATAGAACTGCTAAGGCGGCAGTTAATAGTAAAAAGCTCTGCCTCTTCTTTCCAGGGCTGCTTCCCCATTATTCACCCCTACAAGGTGCAACAAAATTGCTTTCCTTGAGTCACATTTACCAATGTAGGGCCAGCAGGTGACTCAGAGGTTGGGGCGGCTAGATCCCACATAGTTGACTGCAGTTCGAATCCTGGACCAGAGGCTTGAAAATCATGCCAGGCGCGCACGTGTGTGTGTGTGCCCAAAAATCCAGAGGAGAATGGAGAAGGGATAGCGGTATGGTCATCCCTTCTGGAGGGTGCTATCTCACTCCCCTCACCCTCTGGGGAGCGCATACACCCTATAGCAAACTAAAAATCAGTTTATGTATACACACACAGACAAGGGATTAAGATGAGAATCTCTTTTTAGGTATTATCAGTCCAGTAAATACTGTTTAGCAGGAAGGGGAACATTAACCACCAGGAACAAGTGTAGGTAGTTGGGTGCACTGATGGACTCCTTGTAACAAGAGTTTAATAAGACAGACAGGACAGGTTTATTGACATGTATATGTTGGGATGAAGGAAATCTCACTACAAAAAAAAAATCACTGATCATAGGCAGATTAACAAGGGAAAGACAGGACGGAAGGTGACATGCTGGACTCCCCACTGTGGCTCAAATTCCAGACCTGGCAGCTTGATTCCTCACTTTCTCTCTCTGTCCCTCTCTGGTGAAATTTAAATAAATTAATTAAAAAAATACTTCCTTAAATAATAAGGGAAAGGCATAATTACCTATTTAATGTATACCTGTGCATATGGGAACTGTACAAAGTGAGCCTGAAGGACAGGCCAAACGACTCCAGGTTTTACATCGCACTGGACAGAAGAGGTTTCAGAGGTAAGAAAGGGTGAGGGGAGGAAAATCATCTTTCTGGGCCAGATGTCAGACCTCTGATCCTTTTCTTCCTGTCCAAAAAGAGGTAAAGAAAGCCTACTTGCATCAGCTGCTGAGGTACATTTCTTTTACAAAAGATTAACCTTTATTATTATTTTTTTAAAAGTTAATTACTATCTACAGACCCTCTGAATAGTTAGTTATCTCTGGGGCTGACAGGTGATGTGGTGGTTGGGGACTGGACTACCACATGACTGCCTGCAGTTCAAGTCCTGGGTCTGGCAGCTTGCTTTTTTGCGTGCACTCTTTCTTTCTCTTTCTTTGTCAAATTGAAAAATGTAAAAATAAATAAATGATAGAAAAATTGAAGAATAATGATAATGATGAATAAAATGAAATAAATAGGGACTGGCAGGGGGTGTGATGGTTAAGACTCTGGACTCCCACATGATCAACTGTGGTTTGAATCTTGTTTGAATCTTGGACCTGGCGACTTGCTTTCTTGCTTTCTCTTTCTCTCTCATTCTCTGTCTCTCTCTGGTCAAATTAAAATAATAAGAATACAGGCCGGCAGGTGGCATGGTGGTTAGGACTCCCACATGGCTAATCAGTTTGAGTCCTGGACCTGACAGGACTTTCTCACTTTCTTTCTCTCTCTGATCAACTTGAAAAAAAAAAAAAAGACAATTAATAAAATTAAACAAAATAATTCTTTAAGAATAATAAGAATAAAAACAAATAAAAAAATTAAATCTTTAAAAAATTAAATAATTCTTGGGGACGAGCAGTTGACATACTGGCTAAGTCACTGGACTCCCGTGTAGTCGACTGCAGTTTCCTGTCCCGGACCCAGAAGCTTAAACTCATACTGGGCGCGTGTGCATGCCTAAGATCCAGAGAAGAGAATGGAGGAGAAGGGATTACGGTGTGGCCATCCTCCCCCCCCACCCGGGGAGGGGGTGTGATTTCTCACTTCTGTGTCTCTGTCTCTGTCTTTCTGGTGAGCGCATGTACCCTAGAGCAAAAACCTCTCAAAAAAAAAAAAAAAGTCTTTAAAGAAAAAGTATGTTTGAGGGTAGCATATTTGGGGTCCCCACATGTTTCATAATGCCCGCTCATCTCATTCCTCATGTACAACCCAAGACTTGACCACCATGGAGAACTGAAGTGTTACTCTATACCAGTACCAGCTGCACATACACACACAATTGTTTATAGATATATAATTACTTATTAACATGTTGTATTTCACATACACATGGGAAATAACCCAGAAAAATGAGTAATTTTGAAAAGGTGGCTTTGAATTCCAGCTTATATGTTATAGTATCTTCAACAAAGAATAGTATATTTTTAGATATGTGGGCAGACAAAAGAACAAAACTTTGAGTCTCCTTTATGAATGCCAATTTTTTAAAAGAAGTATTTTGTTTAATTGTATTCATCATTATTCTTCTTTTTAATTTGACCAGAGAGAGAGAGAGAGAGAGAAGGAAAGTGAGAAAGCAAGCCACCAAGTCTAGAACTTGAACCACAGTTGAGCATGTAGGAGTCCAGCACCTTAACCACCACACCACCTGCTGGTCCCATCAATGCCAATTTCTTTCTTTCTTTTTTTTTTTTTTTTGGAGAGGTTTTTGCTATAGGGCACATGTGCTCACCAGACAGACAGAGAGAGACAGAGAGATAGAAAGTGCGAAATCACCCCCCAGGGGGAATGGCCACGCCGCAATCCCTTCTCCTCCATTCTCCTCTCGGGATCTTGGGCACGCACGCACACGCACCCGGCATGAGTTTTAAGCCACCGGGTCCAGGACTGGAACCACAGCCGACTACATGGGAGTCCAGCGACATAGCCATTACACTAACTGCTGGTCCCTGAATGCCAATTTCTTTAACTGTAGAAAAACCTGTGCCCTGTGCCTGCTGATTTTCAGTGGCCTTTAGCTCAAAATAATGCATATACTAAAAGAGGTCTATCGTGAGGGGGCGTATTCTGGTATCCTTGATAGCATATCATCAATATTAGAGAGCCTCTCTGTGAAAAGGATTAGCTTTGTTCTGGATGGCCCAGGCAGCAGACGGAAGACCCACAGGCAAAAACTATAGGGAGAGGGGCTGGCAAGTGGCATGGTAGATAAAGGTGCTGGATTCCCACATGGCCAGCTGTGGTTCAAGTCCCAGACCTGGCGGCCTGCTTCTTTCTCTCTCTCTGGTCAAATTTAAAAATAATAACAAATGGAATTAAATAAATAAATATTAAGGAAAAAAGAAAGAAAGACACTATAGGGAGATAACCTACTTGACATGGAGGAACTTCAGTGGCTACAGCCATTTCCCTGTGAAATGGGCAGCCTTAGAGGAGAAGGGGATTCTTGTCAATGACCTATGGTCAAGAATCTAGAAGACAGCTTTATATGGATAGTGTGGGAAGAATTATGGGGAAGTATAATGCAGAGAGCCTGAGTTCTAGGTTCCAGTCCTTGCTCTGCCGTCTACTGACTGGCTATGTGCCCTTCAGTGAGTTATGTGTAACCTCTCTGAGCCTCAATCTCCTTACATAAAAAAGGAGCCTAATACCTCTTTCGCTGGGATAGTACAGCTGTGTTAGTAAAATGCCTAGGACATTCTAGACAATAATGGCATCTATTTTTATTTATCATTATAACTTTTTTTGGAGAGGTTTTTGCTATAGGGTGTGTGTGCTCACCAGAAAGACAGAGAGACAGAGAGACAGAGAGACAGAGGGTGAGAAATCTCCCGCCAGAGGGAATGGTCACGCCGCAATCCCTTCTCCTCCATTCTCCTCTCGGGATCTTGGGCACACACGCACACGTGCCCGGCGTGAGTTTTAAGCCACCGGGTCCGGGACGCGAACCGCGGTCGACTACGTGGGAGTCCAGCGACATAGCCATTACGCTAACTGCTGGTTCCCTAAAAAATAATTTTTTTATTCAACTTTATTTATTTTAATTTGACCAGAGAGGGACAGAGTGAGAGGGAGAGAGAGAGAGAGAGAGAGAGAGAGAGAAAGTGAGAAAGCAAGCCGCCAGGTCCAGGATTCCTGGCGGTTGGCCGTGTGGGAGTGCAGTGCCCTTAGCCACCACTCCACCTGCTGGCCCCTTTGATTACTTATTAGAATTCTATCAGAACCACTAGCATACATGTTTTGCTTGATGCAGACTTCAGCAAAGGTTTGGGAGAAAATAATTGAAAATTAAATACTAGATACCCTTTAAATAGTCCCTCAGTCAGTCCTACAACTGCTCCAATTTCTCACTGGGAATCTTCCTTTTTTCTTCTTTCCTTCCTTCTAGAACACTTCCTGAACTGGAAATTCTTCTCACTCCATTGGGCAGCAGCATTCAGCTCCTGTTAGCCTGGTTGCCACTTTGCTGCTTTTCCTAAGGAAAAACTTCACTTGGGTGGAAGCACAAAGGCCCAGCCAAAACCTTGGGCTTTATTTTAGCAAGGTTGTTCTCCCATTAGTCAACTAGTCAACTGTTTTCAATTGTTTTGTCTTTTCTCCAAAGTATATTCACCAAGCTTATGCCCAATATACAGGACATGGGTATATCAGAGCACACGTAAACGGTGTTAACTTTTTGCTTCTTAGTCAAAGACTTCAGCCCCAGAACCTGAAGAGAATTTTAAAGGAATTTATTTATTTTAGTTTTTGCCATAGGGTACGTGCACTTGTCAGAGAGAGACAGTGAGAAAGTGAGAAACCACTCCTCGGTGGGGGTGTGGGGGGTGGCCACACTGCAATGCCTTATCCTTTCTTCTCCTCAGATTTTGGGCACAGACACACATGTACCTGGCATGATTTTCAAGCCTCCAGGTGTGTGTGCCCAAAATTCTGAGAGAAGAATGAAAGAGAAGGGATTGTGGCATGACCATACCCCTGGGAGTTGATTTCTTAGTTTCACTCTCTGCCAAGCACATGCACCCTATGGGGGGGAACAAAAAAAGAAAAGAAAAAGAGTATTACAACAAAGTATGATCTTCTCCTACTTCTTATACATTTGATTTCTCTTTTGAGAGGGTACTGTCAGGGCCAGCACATAGTGGTTGAGGGGCTGGGCTCCCACATGGCTGACTATGGTTCAAGTCCTGGACCCAGTGGCATGAAAATCATGCCAGATGTGTGTGCATGGGTGCCCAAAATCCCAAAAGGAGAATGGAGAATAAGGGATTGTGGTGTGGCCCTCTACTCTGGGTGGGGTGATTTCTTACTTTCCTTCTCACTGTCTCTGTCTCTCTCTGGCAAGAACACATGGCAAAAACCTAACAAAATATAAAGAGATAGAGAGAAGGTACATGTATTCAATGACATGTGCAACAGGTAGAGGCCATCCTATTTGCTAGGTTGTCTTTTATAGAAAGCATAGTTTTTATCTGAAGTTTTATTTTATTTTGAAGGTTTTGCCATAGTGCAGATGCATTCACTGGAGAGAGAAACGGAGTAATCACCTCCCAGGGCAGATGGCCAGACAACAATCACTTCTTTCATTCCCTCAGGAGTATTGCTATGCATGTGCATGTGTGGTTTTCTTTCCTTTCCTCTTTTCTTTTCAAGAATTCTTTAATTTTGGGACCTGCAGGTGGCATGGTGGCTAAGGCACTGGACACTCCCACATGGGTGACCATGGTTCAAGTCCTGGACCTGGTGGCTGGTTTTCTCACTTTCCCTCTCTCTCTCTCTCTTTACTCTGGTCAAATTAAAATAAGTGAATGAATAAATAAAATAAATAAATGATTAAAATTATTTTGAAGATTTATTTTATTTAACTTTACTTATTTGTTTATTTACTTAATTATGCTTATTTTCTTCTAGAGGTTTTTGCTACAGGGCACGTGCACTTGCCAAGAAAGACAGAGACAGAGAGACAGAAAGTGAGAAATCACCTCCCCGGGGGCGATGGCCACACCACTATCCCTTCTCCTCCATTCTCCTGTCAGGACCTTGGGCAAACATGCACACGCGCCTGGTGTGAGTTTAAGCCACCAAGTCCAGGACTCAAATCGTGGTCAACTACATGGGAGTCCAGTGACATAGCCGTTATGCCAATTGCTGGTTCCTTATTTATGTATTTTAATTTAACCATAGAAGGACAAAGTGAGACAGAGAGAGAGGGAAAGTGAGAAAGCAAGCTGCCTGGTTTGGGACTCAAACCGCAATCGGCCAAGTGGGAGTCCAGAGCCCCTAACCACCACACCACCTGCTGGCCCCTAAATATGTAATTTTTCTTTTTCTTTGTTTTTTTTTTTTGAGAGGTTTTTGCTATAGGGCACACGTGCCTGCCATGAAGACAGAGAGAGAGAGAGAGAGACAAAAAGCGAGAAATCTCACTCCAGGGGGAATGACCACACTGCAATCCCTTCTCCTCCATTCTCTTCTTGGTATCTTGGGCACACACACACACATGCCCAGTGTGAGTTTAAGCTACTGGATCCAGGACTTGAACGGCGATCGACTACATGTGGGCCCAGCAACATGGCCATTATGCCAAGTGCTGGTCCCTAAATATGTAATTAAAAAAAATTATTTAATTCTATTTATTGTCCTTATTTATTTGATTTTTTTGAGGTTGACCAGAGAGGAACAGAGAGAGAGAAGGAAAGTGAGAAAGCAGGCTGCCAGGTCTAGGACTCAAACCATAGTCAGCCATGTGGGAGTCCAGCCACCTTAACCACCATGCCTTCTGCTGGCCCCACACGCATGACTTTCAAGCCTCCAGGTCTAGAACTCGAACTGCAGATTGGTCATAAGGGAGTCCAGCACCTTAAGTACTATACCACCTGCTGGCCCCTTGAGTAAGTTCTTCCGTACGCTCTTGGAGTGGAGGGTGGCTCAGAGAACAGCTCTGAGGACAGCGGGGAGGGGAATTCACATGTAGAGCAAGGGAAAGGTGACAGAGAGGAGGCCATTTTCCACTGAGAGCGCTCCTTATAAACCCCTACCTTCACTAGAGTGTCCTACTAAGAAGAAAGGTGTTGAGACTGGACCTCTTGTGCGTGTACACAAGTGGGAGAAAAGGGTGACCTGTTCATGGGAATTGGAGCCAAAAGAGACAATATTTCCATGTAAGGGATCTGTCCAAGTCGGGTGACTAGGGAGACTGCGAGGCAGGAAAACCCAAGGAATTTATCGGCACAGACAGGGAGGAAGAAGTCGGCTCAGATACTGGGGATGGCAATGACAAAAGATAAACTTAGGCAAGTTATATTTTTAAGACTTCATTTGAGCTTTCATGAATCAGGCAATGGCAGCTCAAATGTGGTCTGGGGCTCTGCAGAAAGGGCACGGAGGCAAGGCTTTGGATAGGTTGAACTCAGAAGCAAGACAAAGAAGATACTTGGTTAAAGTGCAGCCTTATTTACATCATTCCAGTGGGAAGTCTCTAGGTACAAGTTAAGTTCTCAGTCCATGACTGGTTACGTTTGTTTTCCTGTTTACACTGAGTTGGGTTTTAGTTTGTTATGTGGGAACCCAGGGAGGTGGAGTTCCTATGTAACAATATAACGCGTCTCAACTTTTTTTTTCTTTTCAGTTTTTTGCTATACGGCACATGTGCTCTCTGGAGAGGGACAGAGACAGAACAGAGAGAGATTGTGAGAAATCACCCCTCAGGAGAGATGGCCATGCTACATTCCCATCTCCATTCTCCTCTCAGGATTTTGGGCATGTATGCACATGTGCCTGGTGTGATTTTTCAGGCTACCAGATTTGGGACTCGAACCTCGAAGTTGGCTATGTGGGATCTAGCACCTTAATTTCCATGCCATCTGCTGGCCCCCTCTCAACTCTTTTTCATTAATATATTTATTTTTCAATTTTGACCAGAGAGAGGCAGAGAGAGAGAGAGAGGGAAAGTGAGAAAGCAAGCCACCAGGTCTGGGATTCAAACCATGGTTGGCCATGTGGGAGTATCCAGCACCTTAACCACCACGCCACCTGCTGTTACCCCTCTCAACATTTTTAACATTGATTTGAGCCTAGGTGTCCGAGGGGTGAGACGTAGCCTGTTGGGGTCTGAATTATACATATATGGGAGACCAGACTACGCCTCCCCAAATGGGAAGAATTGCGGAGCTTAAAACAAGGAGAAATAGAGAAAAGAACTCTCTGCCTCCCCTCTATTTGCCTAACTAACTACTGGGTTAGGGAGAACAAAGGTTAACCACTGAAGACAACTTGAGACCCTTATCAGCCTGCAGGTGGTCCCAGAGCATTTATATGAACAAGGTTTGCTAACTAACCTTTTTCTATCATGTATTTGCCTTTCCTCAAGTTGCTGCCCTCAGAGAGTCAAAGTCCTTTTCCTTTGTCTTGTCACAGAGCCTAAAAATTCATGGTTCTGGGTTGAAGATGCTATAAGCCCCCTCTTTAAGACCAAGGCAAAATTCTAAGGGATAAGAAAGCATTATGTCATTGGCATTGTTCTCCTTACCTCGTAAATAATAATGCACCTTACAATTGATAGCCTCTGGTGTGATGAAATATGGTTTGACGGTGTCTGGCACAGAGGCAAGGCTCACATGAGAATGTAAGCCACTGTGCCTCAAACTGCCTACCTATTGCCCAGCTCATCATGTGCAGAGAGCCGTGCGAAAAGCAGCCAGAAGCAGCCCACACGTCCACACTGGATCTTTCCTGCTCTTCCATCCTTGGCTAGGATAGTCTGTCTTCAGAGTTCTCACTGTGAACAGGAATAACCAGATACTGTAAAAATAATTTTAAAAATTTAGTTAGGGCCGGCGGTTGGCATGGTGGTTAATGGTGTTAGACACCAACATGGCCGACTGCGGGTCAAGTCCCAGACCTGGCAGCTTGCTTTCTCATTTTCCCTCTCTCTCTCTCACTCTTGCTCTGTTCTTCTCTGGTCAAAATTAAAATAAATAAATAAAGTTAAATAAAATAATTCTTTAAGAAAATAGTTTCAGGGCCAGTAGGTAGTGTGGTGACTGAGGCACTGGACTCCAACATGACCAGCCATGGTTTGAGTCCTGGACCTGGTGGCCTGTTTCTCACTTTCCTTCTCTCTCTCTGGTTAAATTAAAAAACAAATAATAATAATTATAAATAAAATTAAATAAAATAATTCTTAAAAATGTTAAAAAGAAAACAACAAAAAAAAGAAAATAGTTTCAAAATTTATTCAATTAAAAATTACGAGTGATCATGACCCATGAATTTAATCTTTGGTAGTTCTGAGAAAGTCTTCCCTGGGACGTAGCTATAGCAGTTCTTCTATTTAGTTCTGAGAGTAGGAAATAAAATTTAAACTCTAAGCAAACACATGGAGTTTTCATACTAGCCTGGTCCAAAAAAGCAGAACACCTAGAAGCCAGGGTTTACAGATTATAAGTAGGTTTATAAATTCTTAAATTAGAGGCCAGCCGAAGGCATGGAAGTTAAGGGCTGGATCCAACATGGGTGACTACACAGTTCAAATCTCAGACCTAATGGACTTGAAAAACACGCTGGTGTGTGTGCATGCATACCCAAAATCCCGAGAAGAGAATAGAGGAGAAGAGATTGCAGCATGGCCATCTCCTCAGGGAGGTGTTTTCTCACTTTTTATCTCCAGCAAACATATATGTGCTATAGCAAAAAAAAAAAAAAAAATCAAATGTTAAGAAAAGAAATTCTTAAGTTAGAGGCCCCATAGACTAATAGTTGCTCCCTGCGTGTGAGAAGCTGGTTCCCACACGGCTGACCATGGTTCTAGTCCAGGCCCCTGCGGCTTCAGGAACAGGCCAGGCATGTGTGCAAGTGTGCCCAGAACCTTGGCAAGGTAGAGAAATGGAGTAGGGAGGGTTGTAGAATAACCTCTTTCTCCCCCAACCTCCTTCACTGGTGGGCAAACATGCTCTCTGACAATGGTGAAAAACTGTTAGTATTTAGTTAAAGTATTAGCTTAGTATTTAGTCTTTGTCTCAAAAAGACTCCGAGTCAAAAGAAAAGCACGTCTGAATTTAACTCCAACTCATAGAAGGCTTTGCTATACATTCTCATGATGTCATGCAGAGCCAGGGTGTAGGGAGTGTCTCCCAATCACTGGACCAAAGCTGTCTGTTTTAGCAAGATTAGCTGCTTATTAACTGGCACGGCTCTTCCTAGGCCCCTAGGAAAAATCTAGAATAAAGGAATGGCTTCAGTCCTCATCACAGATGATTGCTTTATTAAATGTTTTGCACAGGATCATCGCATCTCAGTTTGTAATATTTGAAATCTTTTTGCCTGTATCTATTTTTTTTTTTTTTGCCATACGGTGTGTGTACTTGCCAGAGAGAAACAGAAAGAAGTAAGAAATCACCTCTGGGGGGGATGGCCATTCTGCAATCCCTTCTCCTTCATTCTCCTCCTAGGATTTGGGGCATGCATGCACTCATACTCAGTGTGATTTTCAAGCCTGAAGCGTAAGGACTCAAACTGTGATTGGCCATGTAGGATGGCCACACCACAGCTCCTCCCCTCCAGTCTTCTCTTGGGATTTTAGGCACACACATGCTCCCAGCATGAGTTTCAAGCTCCCAGGTCTGGGACTCGAATGACTGTTGGTCGTGGTGCCTTAACCACTATGCCACCTGCTGGTCCCCTCCTTCCACATTTACATTCTGCTTTCTTTGGCATCAACTTCACAAGGCTAACTTTCCTTGTAATGAGAGATGGACGGAATGGCAGCAGGCTCTGGTAGTCCCCGATGAGCAAATCTCAGTAGAGGGTACCTCTTCTCCACTCTCTTTAATAAAGCACCAGAAGAGACTGATTGGCTGTGCCTGGGCCATGTTTCCATCTCTGGAAACTGAGAATAAATGGAGGGGTGTTTCACACATCACACACACGATGCTGGCTAGCAAGGTAAAAACCACATATATCCCTTACCTATTTTGATGTTCTGTAAACTGGAAATATCTTTTCTTATATTTTACTTATACTTACAAATTTCTAATAAGTGAAGATTTTTAAAATTCTTGCTGGAATTCATTAGTGGGTTATAATAAACACATTCAATCCTTGAAATGTGACATTCCCTCAAAGAATAATGAGGGAGCAGATGGTGGCATAGTGGTAAAACGTGATGTTTTGTGAGGCAATCCCACATGGTAAGGTTTCTAGTTCAAATCCAGAGACCTCCCTAGGTATGCCAGGCACACATTTGCCCGTGATCTGAGGCTGGCTGAACGTGGGATTAAATTGCATCATCAAGATCCTGTTGGCGGGAACCAGCAGATGGCATAGCAGTTACGTCGCTGGACGTCCACATGGCTAACCACAGTTTGAGTCCCAGACCTGGTGGTTTGAAAAGCATACCTGGTGTGTGTGCATGTGTGCCCAAGATCCCAGGAGCGGAATGAAGGAGGACTGCAGCGTGGCCATCCCCCCTGGGGGGGTGATGTCTCACTTCCCCTCTCACTGTCGCTGTCTCTCTCTCTCTGAAGAGCACACATGCCCTAAGGCAAAGACCTCTAAAAAAAAAGAGAATCCTTTTGGGAGTGTTGTCTCTTTCTCCATCTCTGTGGCTCATATGGCTCATGGAAGAAATAAACACAAACAAACAAACAAACAAACAAAAATAGGGCCGGTCCTATAACCTAGTGGTTAAGGGAGACTGCTTGGCAGCTGTGCAGTTCAAATCACAGCTGCAATGGCTTGAAAACCATGTAAAGCGTGTGTGTGAGTGTGTGTGTGTGTGTGTGTGTGTGTGAATGCCCACATCCTGACAGGATGGAGTAATGGAGGAGAAGGAATTGTGGCATGACCATACCCCCTTTGAGGGATGCTTTCTCCCTCTCTGTCTTTCTCTGATGAGCACACATACCTTTGGACAAATTAAAAAAAAAAAAAAAAAAAAAAAAAGAGCGCCAAAAAAAAAAAAAAAAAAAAAAGAGTAGCCTGTGACAAGTATCATTTATCATGTCAAGACAGTGACAACTGCATACTCACATATAGTGACTAAAATGTGCCTCAGTTCCTCTTTATGCACATGTTAGGGTTTAGGAGATTATACAGAGGTAGGTAGGGTGGTGGGTATATTCCCTGGTGGCCTACGTTATAATCCTAGTATGGCATATACCATTTTAAAAACACTGTTACTTTTTTTTTTTTTTTT
>NW_006159514.1:106019-115064 GCF_000334495.1 Tupaia belangeri chinensis
CCCCCCCCCCCAGGGGGAATGGCCACGCCACAATCCCTTCTCCTCCATTCTCCTCTTAGGATCTCGGGCACACACACACACACACGCTCGGCGTGAGTTTAAGCCACCGGGCCCAGGACACGAACCAGTCGACTACATGGGAGTTCAGCGACATAGCCATTACGCTAACTGCTGGTCCCCAAAACTGTTGCTTTTGGGGCCAGCAGGTGGCGTGGTGTGATTAAGGGTGCTGGATTCCCACATGGCCGATTGCAGTTTGAGTCCCCAGCCTGGTGGCTTGCTTTCTCACTTTACCCCCCATCACATTAAAATAAATAAATAAAATTTTAAAAAATTGTTATTTTAAAAAATTTTGCTCTAGGGCACATGCACTCACCAAAGAGAGAAAGTGAGAGACAGAGGAGTGAGAAAGCAAGCCACCAGATAGAGGACTTGAACCATGGTTGGCCATGTGGGAGTTCAGCGCCTTAACCACCAAACCAAATGCTTGGCCCCACGTATATCTTTTATCATTGAGACTATTAAGGCATCAGGTATTTAACTTGTCTAGGTCGCATAGGTAGAAAATAGCAGAGCATTTTCTTAAATATAAGACTAACTCTGGAGGCCCTTAATACCTAGGGTATAATCTGTGGATCAACAGCACAGGTTATAGAAATGTAGATTCTTAGGCTCTACCCCAGACTGCTTAGATCAGAACCTGCAGCTTAACAAGGTCCTTGGGTGAAACAAAGCTTATTTCTTCTGAGTGACTAGAGAGAAAGTGTGAGAGAGAGAGACAGCACCCCTAAAAGGGCCCTCATGTCATAATCCACCGTGGGCATCCATCAGCCAGCCCAGGCCATGGGCACACATCATGTACCTAGAAGGTGGATCCCAAACCTCCCCATGTGGGTCCAGCTGCACTACCACTGTGCCCCCGTCCAGCCTGTCAAGTGATCCTTTGGCACTTTACGTTTGGAGAAGGCCTGCTCGTAACCACTCTGTTGATAGAGACCTGACTCCAGGCCCCTTCCTCAGTTAGGTGAGAATCCCAGGACTCCGAATCCATCAGTAACTTGATGACACTTTGAAATCAGCTCCTAGTCTGCCTAGGGAAAAATGCTGCTTTTAAAAAAACTTTTAACAGGTCTTTCAGTCATGCATTATTGGAACAGGTTGGAAATGGGAGTTTCCAAACTAATTTGTCTTCCAAAGACAAACTCTGACCTAGCATGCATGATGTGATTCAAGGGCCAGACGGGTTCTGTGAGCATTTGTTCTGCACAGCAGTGATGGCAAGTCACAGAACTGCAGCTTGCCTTCCCACTAAATGAAATCCAAGGACCCATAGCATGTAAAGAGCGCTAAGAAAGGGTTCAAACTGGCAGCTCTTCTGTTTCAGGGGAATATAAAGAATGAATAGACAGCTGGGCTGGCAGGGGTGTGGTGGTTAAGGATGCTAGACTCCCACATGGCTGACGGCGGTTGGAGTCTTGGATCTGATGGCCTGCTTTCTCACTTTCTGTCTCTGTCTCTCTCTCTCTTTCTCTGGTCAAATTTTAAAATTCAATAATAATAATAAATAAAGTTAAATTTAAAAAATTATTTTAAAGGATTATTTATTTAATTGTATCTATTATTGTTGTTATTATTATTATTTAAATTTGCTTTAGGGCATGTGCACTCACCAGAGAGAGAAGGAAGGAAGGGAACTGAGAAATCAAGCCACCAGGTTCGAGACTTGAGCCATAGTCTGCCACGTGGGAGTCCAATGCCTTAACCAACATGCCACCTGCTGGCCCATAAAAAATTCTTTAAAATAATAGAATAGACAGCACATTTGAAATGTCTACTCGATTATCTTATTTATTTTTTTTTAGTTTACTTATTTCTTCTGTGACAGAACAAGAGTGAGAGAATGGGGCACCCTCACAGGTATTTACACCTTGATCTGCTCCCAGCCTCTCACTCAGGATCACAGGCAGGTGTGCATCTGGAAGGCACAAGGAGGCCCCTGAATGTGAACCCTGGAACTTCCCATGTGGGTCCAGCTGAGTTACTGCTGCATCACTTTGGCTCTTAATTATCTCAACACATTGAATTTTAGCATATGCCTTGACCCCACCGATGTCTGCATTATAGTCATTGTGTTAAGGGATGATACAGTTTAACATGGAAATAAGGTCAGTCTTATTGTTGTTCAGGTGTTGATAAGCACTTTAAGAGTTAGGTTTAGGCTAGCAGGTGGCATGGTGGGTAAGATGCTAGATCCCACATGGCCAGCTCTATAGTTTGAGTTCTGGACCTATGGCTTTAAAATTGTGTGCATGATTCAGGGATTTTGACCACCGAAGACCGTCTACCCAGACTTCACCCTCCTGCTCCTCAGTCTAGCTAGGAGCTAGGGAAAAAAACGTAAAATTCATCAGATGACCAGAAACCACTGCAGAGGCACAAGAAATATTCTTTTCCTCTAATGGAAAAGAATAGCTCCTCCTTCTCCACAAAGAATACAAGGGAACTTACGGAAATGTCAGATAAAGAATTGAAAATATTCATAGTAATAAAGTCAATAGAGATGCAAGGGAATAGAGACAACAAACTCCAGAAGATGCAGAAGAGACATCGAGTTCCAGGAGGTGAGGAAGTTCTTGCATGATCAGAAAGAGGAGATACACATCATAAAAAAAAATCAAATGGAGTTGTTAGAGATGAAAGCTGTAATAGAGGAAATTAAGACCGTCCTTAAAAATATTAAAAGCAAATTAGATCATGCAGAAGATCAAATCTCAGATGCAGAAGATAGAACCTCTGACCTAGAAACATTCTCCCAAAAGGCTGAGAAAATAACCAAAAAAAAAAAAAATTGAGAATAACATATGAGCAATACTAGATATCATTAAACACCCAAACATCCAGATCGTCAGTATCCCAGAAAGATGAAGAAACTAATAAGGGCATTGAAAATCTATTCCATGAAATCCTGGAAGAAAACTTTTCAAACCTAGAGAGTTACTCAAATATCCAGCCCCAAGAAATACAAAGGACCCCACATAATCAACCCAAGAAGATGTTCGCCGAGACACATCATAGCTAGATTGACCACAACCACAGATAGAGATAAGATACTAAAATTGGCAAGGAGAAACATCAAGTTACTTTCAAAGGATATACCATAAGGCTAACATTGGACCTCTCATCAGAAACAATGCAAACAAGGAAAAAATAGGAAAATATATTCAAAGTGTTAAGTGAAAAACAATTTCACTCAGGAATACTATATCCATCAAGATTATCTTTCATATGGGAAAAGAAGACAAAAACATTTTCAGATAAACAAAATCTGAAAGAATTAACTAACACTCAGGACCAGCAGTTGGCATAATGTCTATGTCACTGGACTCCCATGTAGTCACCCACGGTTCGAGTCCCGGACCCGGTGGTTTAAACTCATGCTGGGTGCATATGTGTGCGTGCCCAAGATCCCAAGAGGAGAATGGAGGAGAAGGGATTGTGGCATGACCATCCCCCCTGGGGGGTGATTTCTCGCTTTCTGTCTCTCTGTCTCTATCTTTCTGGAAAGTGCATGCGCCCTATAGCAAAAACCTCTCCAAAAAGAAAGAAAGAAAGGAAGAAGAAAAGAAAGAAATTTACCAACACTACCAGCTCTCCTGAAGGGAGCGCTATGCCAGGAAAACTAAAGTCAGACACACAGAAATAAGAGTACAAGAAATAACTAAATAACTAAGAGAATGGCCAGCCTAATGTTAGGGACAAGTCCGGAGTTGAATGTTAACTTCCAGAGTTTAAATGGAAAGATCAGACCACAGTAATAATGCAAATTCAATAGAAGAGAGATTAATTACATGAGACTGAACTAGTGAAATAGAATTTATTTTAGACTAAAACGTTAAGGATTTTCTTTGATTCTTTGAAGTCCATATTTAAGGAGTTTTGTCTTTTCTTGAATTGTTGATAGGTTCATTTACCTACTATTTGAACTGAATCCTAACCTTTTTCCTGGCTTTAAGTTTTAAGCAAATTTCTCTTAACACTTTTTATAGCCCCAGCAAGGTACTACTTTATAGTATGTTCGTTTTACTCACTGAGGTTTACGCCTAAAGTCAGACATGCATTCTTAAACATGTATATATCAACTGTGCTTGATATTGAAAGTTTTAAAATTAATTAAGATCTTTAGTGAGTCAATAAAAAGTGAAAAAAAAAATAGCATGGAAACCAACTGTATATACCAGAGGCAGTGGGAGACGAGGGGAGGGAGTTGGCAGAGGGTGAGAGGTAGCAAAATATGTAAGAAACAAGAAATAGAAAATTATTTGTTGATGATAACCTGTATGATAATATCCTTGACTGAGCCAATTTACAGTGTATACTGGATGGAAAACTCTCATTTTGTATACTATATTGATATATAGTGAGTGACTGTAAATAAATAAATGAATAAATAAAAAAATTTAAAAAAAAATCCTGTGTGTGTGTGTGTGTGCCCAAATTGTAAGAGAATGGAGTAGAAAGGATCGTGGTGTGGCCATCTTCCCTGGGACGGTGGGGGGAGTTCTTATTTTCCCTCTTTGTCACTGGCTACTGAGTGCATGCACCCTATAGAAAACAAAACAAAATAAAAACAAAAGCAAACTAAAAGAAAAAAGGTAGGTTCACAGTACTTTTTGTTTAAAATTTTGCCAGAAGGTGCATGTGCTTGCCAGAGAGAAAAGAGGGAAATTGAGAAAGCATCCGCCATGTGGGGAGGGTCATGTCACAATCCTTTCTCCACTCATTTTCCCTCCTTTCAGGATTTTGGGCATGTGTGTGCTTGTGCCTGCTTGTTTCTCAAGCCAGTATGGGTCTTGAACTGTGCAGTTGGCCATGTGCAATTCAGCTGCCTTAACCACCATGCCACAGACTAGCCCAGGTTCACAGTATTTTTTAACTAATGGAAGGTACCTAGACTTGCAGACTGTTCATTATGCCCACTTATAAATCATTATAGATGCTGAAGAGTGACAAGACAAAGAGATTCTGGTGACAACAGAAACAAACTGTTTCCCTGTTAGTGAAACGAAGAAATAGAACTAGATGTCCATGCTTCCAACAGCTAACATTTAATGAGCACTTCCAGATCCTCTCGTTTACTCTTTACAAGGACCTACAAGACAGGCACTGTTATCAATCCGATTTTACTGATAAAGAACCTTGGGCAGGAAGTATCAGTGACTCAAGGTTACATTCTAAGAGATGAAGCTAATTCACCCCCTGGCTGACTCTGAAGTCACAATATTATCATCATCATTATTATTATTTAGTTTGCTAGAGGGTGTATGTGCTCACTGAAGAGAAACTGAGAAAGAGAGTAAGTAAAAATACTTCCTGGGACCAGCAGGTGGCATGGTGGTTAAGACACAGGGCAGTCCCACATGGCTGACTATGGTTTGAGTCCCAGACCTGGTGGCTTGCTTTCTCACTTTCTCTCTGTGTGTCTTTCTCTGGTCAAACTAAAATAAATAAATTAACAAATAAAATTAAATAAACAATTCTTTTTTTAAAAAAAAAAAAGTACCTTCCAGGGAGGATGATCACACTGCGATCCTTTGTCTTCCATTTCTTCTCTTGGGATTTTGGGCATGCGCACAAGCCCACCATGTATCCGGATTTGGGATACAAACCTCACAGTTGGCCATGTGAGATCTAGCTGCCTTAACCACCATGCCCCTGGCTGGCCATCCTTTTTTTTAATTATTTTTAATTGTCATAGAGCATGCTATATTGCCAGAGACAGGGAGAGAGGGAAAGAAAACACCTCCCTAATGGGATGCAGCCATGCTGCAGCCTTTTCTCCATTTCCCTGTCAGATTTGGGGCATGCATGCACATGTGCCTGGCAGTTTTCCAGCTTCCAGAGTGGGACCCACCTTCCTTAACTGTGAGGCCACGGGGCTGGCACAAAGCCACACTTCACACGCATCACTCTGTTGCTTCCCTACGGGCAAATGCACTGTAGCTTCTCAGCTCCTGTTACCGGGGCAGTGGAAGTGCCACACCAGAAACGAGGTGTTTCCACACACTGGGCATGGCCCTTGCAGAAACATCCAGGCCACCCAATGACCTCTAGAGCAGTCCTCAACGCTGGCTGCACTTTGAGTTATCTGGGGAGCTTTAAACAGCACAAATGCCTTGTTCCACCCTCGGAGATACTGATGTAGTGTGTGGCAGGTGTCTGGGCATCAGGATTTCCCAAAGATGTCCTTAGGTGATTCGAACATGCAGCCCAGGTGGAGAATGATTATCATAAACTTTCTTGGAAGGGGGTTGTTCAAGGGCAAGTTCCATCCACAGAAGACCAGATATTAACTGGGTAGGTCAAACACTGATATCTTAATTCAAGATTTTAAGTTCTATTACCTATAAGGGGTCTGTGCTCGGGAACAGCAGGTGGCTGTAGTTAAGGCACTGGCTCCCACATGGCCAAACCTGCTGTTTGAGTCCTGGACACTGGGACTTGTAAAACAGGCTGGGTGCATGTGTATATGCCCAGAATCCTGAGAAGAGAACGGAAGGAAAGGGACTACAGTGGCACGGCCATCTTCCCGGAGGATCGAGTTCTAATTTTTTGTCTCTAGTGAACACACATGTCCTATGGCCAAAACCTAAAAATAAATAAAGTTAACACTTGACCCTTTTATTCTCTTATACTATTTAAAATGTTTGTCGATGGGGCCGGCAGGTGCCGCGGTGGTTAAAGGTGCTGGACTCCCACCTGGCCAACCATGGTTTGAGTCCCAGACCTGGTGACTTGCTTTCTCACTTTCTCTGGCCAAATTAAAAAAAAAAAAAAAAGTTAAATAATTCTTTTTTAAAAAATGCTTGTCAATACCATTTATTTAATGATAAGTTTTCTATAAAATCCCAGAGCCAATGTCTTATTTGTATGTGTATTTCCAAAGCCTAATTTAACATCCTTAGACATGTGTATTCTTCCAACTGGAAAGTAACAGTTAAACCACATCTACCTCACAATGGCAGAGCCTTAGCAGAACTCACTTTATCCACAGGTTACTGAGGAATTACTTACCTGCTAGGCCTTGAAATAACAAAAGTGGGGACCAGCAGCCTGTGTAATGGCTATGTCGCTGGACGCCCATGTAGTCGACCACGGTTCAAGTCCTGGACCCGGTGGCTTAAACTCGCACCGGTCACGTGTGCGTGCGTGCCCAAGGTCCTGAGAGAAGAATGGATTGTGGTGTGGCCATCCCCTCTGGGGGATGATTTCTCACTGTCTGTCTGTCTCTTTCTGGCGAGCACACACACCCTATAGCTAAATAAATAAATAAATAAATAACAAAAGCGGCACACTCTGACCTGTAGTGTCTTGACATATTTAGCAGCTATTCTAAGGATGAGCAGTGAGAAATTTTATCTGACCTCTCCTACCCTGGGTCTTTTTTGGGTGACAGGTCACAGAGATGGCTGCAGGGCAAGGGCAAAGGGAAGCCTCTGCTGACTGCTACAAAAATGGCCCAACTCTCTGGCTCCCATGTAATTACGAACCAGTGCCTGTTTTTGCCGTAGTGGTGGCCAGTCCGCCCCTGCACTGGTTGGACCGGAGGTCTTGCTCTGGTTTGTGCTTTACAGCTCATTTATCCTTGGAGGATTTGGCTGAGAACCCTTTTATGAATTTCCTCCCAAATGAGTCTGGCAGTAACACTTTCAGGAGACCCGACCTCAGCTCCTAGTATGGGGCTCTCCCTTTCCTAACAGCCTCCAGGACCTGGCAAAACCTGTTCTGCGGTACAAGGAAGAGAACACTGGTTTGTCCCAGGCTGTCATCAGGATCTACAGGAAGAACAGATGGCCACTGGCTTCCTAATAGCCACTGTTATGAAATCATTCTCAACTTCATTTTTTTCTGTTTTTAGATTTTGGGTCAGAGGGTGCTTGCACTTGCCTGAGAGTCAAAGAGAGAAGGAAAGTAAGAAATCGCTGCCCAGGAAGGGATGACTATGCCACAATCCCTCCTCTTCCATTTTTCTCTAAGGATTTTGGGCACATACGCATGCATGCACATGTACCTGGCCCGTTTTTCAGGTCATGTGGGATCCGGTGCTTTAACCTCTATACTTGCTGCTGGCTCCAATTTCTTCACTTATTTTTTTTTTAAAAAGATTTATTTAAATTTGACCAGAGAGGAACAGAGTGAGCATGCAAGAGAGAGAGAGACAAAGTGAGAAATCAAGTTGCCAGGTCTGGGACTTGAACTGTGGTTGGCCATGTGGGAGTACAACACCCTTAACCACGCCATCTACTGGCCCCTTTCCTCAGTGCAAGTGCTTGGACCATGGGTGGGCCCTGTCCTTTGGTCTTGAGGAACTACCTTTAATCATTTACTTTATGGTACCCACGCGTCAAACAACTTTCACATTTTTCAGTCCTGAGGATGAGGGCTGAGAACTCTCACTTATGTGGAACTCAATCACCTACAGCATTTCATTCTCTTCTTCCTTTAAAACAATAGCCTTGGGGGGGCAGCTGGTGGTGTGGTGGTGAAGGCAGTTGGATCCCACATGGCCAAATGTATGGTTTGAGACCTGGACCCAGTGGCTTGAGAAACACCAGGTATATGTGTGTGAAGCACATACATCCAAAAATCCCCGAAGAGAAATGGAGAAGGGAGTGTGTATGACCACCCCACGGGGCTGCTTTCTCACTTCCCTTCCCTCTCAGTCAGTGCATATGCCCTCTAGCAAATTAAAAACAAAACCAAAAGATCTGTCTTCCAATGCTGTCCTTTTGTGGGTTAGGGTACTAGAGACCAGTTTCTTGTTACTGTTTTCATTTAGCTAGAAGGCTCAGTCTTAGCCTTAATTCCCAGATCGGGACACTTTAAAGCATTCCCCACCAAGATCTAACCCACTTCCACAACATTCTCAGCCACAAGGGCATGGGACAGCCGTGACTGCACACAACCTACTGCGATGTCTGCAAATAACTGCAACCGATAATAAAGTGAGGCCATAACCCCATAATAACACCATCACTCACAGGCATT
>NW_006159514.1:115095-123366 GCF_000334495.1 Tupaia belangeri chinensis
TAGTGAGTTTTCTGAGCGGGAGGGAAAGGGAAGAATCACGAGTTGCAGAAGGAACCACCATGATCACCAGCCCATGCACTTTAAGCTCCAGCCCTACCAGTTTTTTTTTTTTTTTTCTTTGTTTTTGGAGAGGTTTTTGCTATAGGGCATGTGCGCTCGCCAGAGAAATCACCCCCAGGGGGATGGCCACGCCACAACCCCTTCTCCTCCATTCTTCTCTTGGGATCTTGGGCACACACGCACACACGCCTGGTGTGAGTTTAAGTCATCAGGTCCAGGACTTGAACCACAATCGACTACATGGGAGTCCAGGGACATAGCCATTACACTAACTGCTGGTCCCTCAACCAGTTCTTGATACACATAAAGGATTATGGGGACTATACTGTAGTGAGTTATTCTGGGTATATCCATAAAACTGGGTATGTGAACTGAGGCTAAAAGAGGTTCACAGCCACTGGCCCAACCCACTTAAAAGCACTAGTTATGGGCCAACGGGTAGTGTGATGGTGAAGGCAATGGATCCTAAGTGGCCAACTGCAGTTTGAATCCTGCACCTGGTGGCTTGGGACTCACCACCAGGCATGTGTGTCCCAAATCACGAGAGGACAGTGAAGGAGAGTGAGAAAGCAAGCTGCCAGACCCGGGACTCAAACTGCGGTTAGCCATGTGGGAGTCCAGTGCCCTCAACCACTATGCTACTTGCTGGCCCCAAGACCATTTTCTTTATAAGAGAGGGAAGTTATTCTAAAGACTTGAGCATCAAGAGGATAGGGGATTGCAGTGTGGCTGTTCTCCCCTGGGGAGGGGGGTGATTGATTGCTTGTTTTCTGATTGCCTTTGAAATACATGAAGCAATGAAAACGGACAACTCCTAATTCTTAACTATCTTGAATACACTATCTTTAATACCATTTTCTTTTTTTAGAGATAATTACTTTATTTAACTTTAATTTGACCAGAGAGGGACAGAGTGAGACAGAAAGAACGGTAAAGTGAGAAAGCAAGCCACCAGGCCCGGGACTCGAACTGCAGTTAGTCATGCAGGAGTCCAGTGCTCTCAACCACTACGCCACCTGCCAGCCCAAGACCTTTTTTTATTTTTTTTTAAGAGAGAGAAATTATTCTAGAGGCTTGAGCATCAAGTAAACAGAGTGAGAAAGAGAGAAAAAAAGAAAAAACCACAGTAAATAATCCCTCAATCACATTTACGTGGCATTTCTGGATATGTATGGAGAGTATATGTATGGAACACTAAGGATAAATAAAACATTGAAAACTTTACTAGATGAAAAGGCAATTCAGGTTGTCACTTATAATTTTACAATTTGTTTTACATACACAATGCTGGGTTACTAAGCAACAAACACTTTCATAAAAAATTTATTTCACACTTTTATACAAATATCCACAGGTATTTTCTAATCATGAAATAATTTTACAATGCTAGTTAGTATAAAAATGTATCAAATGCAAACAGACCAGTGACTTGACTTGAGATGACATTTTTAACAACTATAACAACACCTTAACATTCTTGTTTCTTGGTTGTTGAACCACCCTCCTACTCACTGTTCATTTTATAACAAAGGACATTCATTTTATAACAAAGGCCTACAAACACTGTTAAAATATCAGCTCTTTAGCAACCTATAAGCTGTAGTGCATTAGGCTCCAACCTAGAAACTGAGACTTTAAACAGTGTTATGACCTGTCTCAGAGAAATATTTGTAAACACAATATCATTTGTGAAACTATTTTTGTGAATGAAAATTCCAAAGTACAACCAGCATAATGTCCTTAGTATCTTCAGGGTATAAGATTTCTGAAAAGAAAACTCCAAAACAGCATTGGCACATATAGCTGCATTTTGTTCCTTTTTTTTTTTTTTTTTAATCCTCCTGGGTTTTTGCCACATAGGGCCTGTGCACTCACCAGAGAGAGGGAGAGTGCAAAATCGCCCCCAAAGGAGGGTGGCCATGCTGCAATCTCTTCTCCTCCTGGGAATTTGGGCACGCACGCACATGTACCCAGCATGGTTTTCATGCCATCAGGTCCAGGACTCGAACCGTGGTCACCCACATGGGAGTCCAGCACCTTAACCAACACACCACCTGCTGGTCCCTATAGTTTGTTCTTTTACAAGACTGTGACACTGCTTAAAGTACATCCAAACAAATTAGCACCTATTTGCTGTTGCTTCCCATATAACTTAACATTCTAAAGCACAATAATCAAAAAGAAATTCAGTTTTTACATTTTTCAAACTTTTTTGAATGTTACAGAGGAGTAACTTCCTCCTTTCCCCCCACTACCTTTCTATAATTAAAACACGATGTAAAATTCTTATTAAAATCGCCCCCAAAGTCCTTTTGGGAATATAGATAGGGGAGGAAACAGGCGAAAGAACCGAGTATCCACTCTCTGATGAAACAGTTCTAATAATGTTTAGCAACGTAAAAGCCATGATGTTCTATGTCACTAGAACCAGTGTTTTGGTAGCAGATATTCATTCAGTAGTCTTACACAGGATCAGTTTGGATCCGCCATAAACACTCACCATTGTTTTCAAGTCCTGAATACAGTATTGTCAGCAGTGAGTAAATCATACTAGAGTTCAATGAACAAATTTTCTCCAAGAGTTCCTGAAAGCTATACTATGAAATTCAGAAATTTTGCACAGGGCTCTAAACTAAAAATCTCACATATCTGATAAGAACTGAACATCTTACAGTTAATCTTTTTTTTTTTTTTTTTTAAAGAAAACTTTTGCGTTGTGGGGAGAGGGGCTGCCCTGAAGGAGATGTTATAATTTACAGATAAGTTATTAAAACAACTCTCTGGTATATTTATAGAGAAATATTTTCTTTTTGCAGTAAACAGGTCAAACTAATGACCACTCATGTTCTCATTCTGATTGTATAAACAAACCTGAAGGGTAAACTGGAAAATCTTTGGCCTGTTAGTCAATAACAAAATGGTTTATAAAAGAAAAAAAAAGAAAAAAAAATAAATACCATTTACAAATAAGTATACCTGGCATTCGAGTCTGTTGCACCTGTGTGTTTTAGTGAAAAGGGAGAATGAAACCTGCATGCATTTGGCGTGAGCACGTTTTCGGACATCTAGGAAATGGAAAAAGATGGCAGGATGGCAACATCACCTTCTATTGCACATTTAATTAATGGGAATGCAACCACCCCGACGGCATAGCCTTGTGATGCCGGGCAGTTAGCCTGCAGGTTCTCCATCTTACAGGATGTTTGCAGCAGCAGTGCTGAGGTTGGGACGACCAATCTCTCAGGGCAGGTGACTGTGGGTGCCTTCCTCTGGCTAAGCCATCGGGAGGATGTTGCAGGCCCCCTTCCCCAGCACGTGTAAGTGAGCCACGCCAAAAACAAAGGCAACCGGAGAGTTAAATTAAGGCAGTTAAAGAAAAATCCATTCCAACAGTCTTACATTTGGCTGTGCAAAACAGGAGCCTTGGCTACGTAACAATATCCACAGTTACAGCTGGAGGTTCGTACTGTGTGCAGTCAGTCTGAAATCAATTGTTGGGTCTGGAAAAGGCTCTTAAATCTGTTTGAATTTCTGAGTTTGGGGAAAGAAAAAAAAAAAAAAAAAGGCAGTTTGGTTTCTGTGAAGTTGCTTGTAAGCCTCCCCTAGGAATAGCTTTCATTTTCATTCCACTTTGTGATCCACTGTTTCTTTTCCAGGTTATCATTGTATTTTTCATCTTTGAGCTCTCGCTCTTCTTTCCGGATCCTTACAGCATGGTATCGGGGAGCATCGTACCTGGAGCGTTTAAAGAATCCACACTGGAAAAGGAAGGGAGACAGGAACAAATTAGTCTTGAGAAAAGCAAGTACACTACATGGGGACGTCTAAGCTTCCTGTTCGGCTGCGCCTACCTTTGGTCTAAGAAAAAGAGGCATTGTGTGTGTGTGTGTGTGTGTGTGTGTGTGTGTGTGTGTGTTTTCTTTAAAGAACTAGTAGGTTGAAAAGAAATAATAGCTAGTGGGGGTAAACAGAAGAGAACAGCTGTAAAACTGAGAGAAAAGTCCATTTTCATCTTGTCCTTTACGTATTATAACTATGTCAGCTACCTCTTCACTAACAATTTAAAAGTAAATGAAATAGTGCTTCCATTTTTTTCTAAATAATCATGTTTTATGTAAAATATAGATTTTTTCAAATTTATTGAGAGATTCTGCATTCCTGAGGGAGAGACAGAGGGAAAGTGAGAAAATACCCCAGTGGGGAATGGTCATACTGTAATCCCTTCTCCTCCATTTTTTCCTCATGTGCCCACTATTTTTTCAAGCCTCTGGATCCAAGACTCAAACCACGTGGTCAGCTGTGCAGGTTCTTGCTGCTTTAATCACCATGCCATGGGCTGGTTCACTAGAACATCATTTAAGAACCTTTTTTTTTTTTTTTGAGAGGTTTTGCTATAGGGTGTGTGCGCTCGCCAGAGAGACAGAAAGGGAGGAATCATCCCCCAGCGGGATGGCCACGCTGCAAACCCCTTCTCCCGCATTCTTCTCTTGGGATCTTGGGCATGCACACACAAGCGCCTGGTCTGAGTTTAAGCCACCGGGTCCGGGACTCGAACCACAGTCAACTACATAGGAGTTCAGCAACATAGCCATTATGCTAACTGCTGGTCCCAAGAACGATTTTTTAAAGGCACAAACCCAGATTATTTCATGTCTCTCTCCTACTAATAAAATGAAGATTGGGGGAACCAGCAGTTAGCGTAATGGCTATGTCGCTGGACTCGCACATGGTCGACCGCGGTTCGTGTCCCAGACCTGGTGGCTTAAAACTCACGCCGGGTGTGTGTGCGTGTGTGCCCAAGATCCCGAGAGGAGAACGGAGGAGAAGGGATTGCGGTGTGACCACCCCCCCTGGGGGGGTGATTTCTCGCTTTCTGTCTCTATCTATGTCTGTCTCTGTCTGGCGAGCGCACGCGCCCTATAGCAAAAACCTCTCCAAAAAAAAGAAAAAAATGAAGATCAGGTATTTTACAAATTACTCTATGAATATGCCAGTGTTCCAAAGGTCAACTTAAGCATCTCTTCTCAGGGTAAGTAGGTGGCGTGGTGTTTAAGGGTGTTGGACTCCTACATGGCCAACCACGGATCGAGTCCTGGACCTGGTGGCTTGCTTTTTCACTTTCCCTCCCTCTTGCGCCAAATTAAAATAACTAAATAAAATCCATATCACTTTTTTTATTAGCTAGAAGGTAATTTACACTGTGTGAATTTGCTATAGTGCTTCATTAATAAATCACACAGTAACTGTGTCCTGCAATAAAGTCAATCATGTACCGCATAGGACTTGAGAAAGTGTTACTACATTTTGAATTTCAGAGCACCCTCTAATTTTCCCCCCCAAAATAAAGACATTTACATTTAAACTGTTAATGAATATATTTGGTTCATTTAAAAGTACTCAATCCAGGAGCTGGCAGGTGGCTTGGTGGTTAAGACACTGGACTCCCTCATGGCTGACTGTGGTTCAAGTCCCCAACCTGGCGACTTGCTTTCTCACTTTCCTTCTCTTTCTGATTCTGTCTGGTAAGTGCATGTTCCCTATAGCAAACTAAACAAACAATGATAATGGTAAATAAAATTAAATAATTATTTAAAAAATTCAACCTGATTCAAGATATATTTTTGTATAGCATATATATATCTGAAAATTTTTGAATAAGTTTGAATTTTTTTGGGGGGGGTAGTATTCTATAGGGCACATGCACTCACTGGAGATGCACAGAGGGAGGGGAGGGAAGGGAGGAAAAGAGAGAAAAAGAGGGAGGGAGGAAAGTGAGAAATCACCCTCCCTCCCAGAGGGAATGGCCACGCCACAATTCCTTCTCCTTTTTCTTCTCAGGATTTTGGTATGCATGCAAAAATGCCCAGCATGATTTTCAAGGAGCCAGGTCCATGGCTTAGAACCATGTGGTCAGCCATGTGGGATCCAGACTGCTTAACCTCCACATCACCTGCTGGCCCAGACTAAATTTTAATAAATAAAATATATGCTCTTTTTGTTTTAAAGATGTGTTTGTAATTTAAATATGCAGTTTAGAAGGAAGATACTTAGAATGATCAATTAATATGTTTATTGTGACATCAACAGGAACAGAATGTTATGAAATTGCCATGGAGCAAGATAAAATTATGTGCAGTTACCACTAAATCAATAGTCAAAATGGACTAAGCAGTTTTGCTCTAGACTATTCTTTTCCCCAGCAAACATCTTTTCCTTTTTCTTTTTGTTGTTGTTCCCAGATTCTTTATTTTTTATTTTTTAGAACATTCAGTCACTATGTTCTAGGTTATTTCTACACAGGCTCATTTATTATTCTGTACAAAAAGCCCAAGTATCTTCCTATTACAAACTATGAGTACTGCCTAGGCTGTTTAATGAAGGAAATTAAAGATAATATGCAAAACTGAAATGGCAATGTTGGGATTCATCATGACACTGCCATGGAAAGGAATAATAGGGGTAATTGACTTCTCATGCCCATAGAAATGGAAAAAGGAATCACCAACAATTCCTGTTTCCAAGGATTTACAAACAAGACAAAACATAATTTTAAAATCAACTGAGACCTAAGGTTGAATACGATCTCTAGAAACATGGTCAAGCTCCATTACAACATACTGAAATAAGCATGGTTGAGAGGATTTTGTTTTAGAATTCTGCATATTTAAGATTACTGTGGTAGAGGACCATTTTCAGAAACTGGCCATAGGATCCCCCATGCTGATAATCATAATTTGTTGTAATGGTTTTTGACCTGTAAGAGATATGCAGGAAAAGGAAGTGGTATGCTTAGCTAGCAAAAAAAAAAAAAAAAAAAAAAAAGAGAGAGAGATCTCAGCAAGAACAAAAAGAAGACAGTGAGAAAGTCTCCTCAAGAGAACCAACGTTTCCAACATGCAACAGGTTAATTAGGCAGTCAACACAAGCTTCTATCTGTGAGAAATTCCAAAATAGACAGGAAATCTAAAATGATTTCTCATGCATCTTGGAAATTCCATGTGGGATGCTGAATTAACAACATGTGGCAAACTGGGCTACGATAGGGGTCTACAGCCTCCTTTTGTGTGTACAAAGATCGATTTTCTTCAGTGCTGTGGGTGATGTTTTAACGAGAACACAGAATAACTCACCTGCAACAAAAGATTCTTTGTGCATTAAAAAACAAAAAACAACTGAGCTTTCACATGAAATAAATAAAATAAATTCAAGCAAGGCAAGCCAGTGTGGACATTTGGAAACATCTGTTAATGGGACACACACAGCAAGCTGTTGCTCTTAAAGTTAGCCACCGCAACCACAGCAGGTCCCACAGCTAGCAATGAAAAAACATTGATCAATTACCAATTACAGAAGTAGATCAATACTATGCATCAGAAGTAAGCCTCTCTTTATCAGATGGCTGAGCATGGATCTCAGCCTTGTGATATGTGGCATCGTAATGATCTTTCTTATTTCTCTTGAAGAAACCACACTACAAGGAAGCAAGGTATTTAGTCAATTTCATAGTTTTGTGTATACAAGCTCAACAAAAGAACATCTCACATTGTAACCTGTTTTTGATTTACATATAAGTTTACGAAGAGACCACTCTGGCTCAACCGGAAGTGAACAGCTGCCCTACACAATGGCGTGACAGCATACCATGCACTCCACCACCGTGGGGCTCGAATCAAAGACTGCTATGGATGACATTAGTTAGCTAACTGTAACAGAAGTCCTGAGTCCAAAAATTGTCCTAAAAAGGAAAATGTATACACATCTTGCAGTAGCTTTGGATGATTTCTTCTTATAGAATATGGATTCTAAAAGAGGTAAAAGATTGACTCCTGCAGTCTATGGAGGCAAAGGTTAGAAAATAATTTTTTTTTAATTTAGCAGAAATCCAAATAAAATACAGATATACTGTGAGCATTTTCTGCCTCTTTCAGTAAACTTTATGAAGCAAATGCCAGCACTTGAGGCCTTTGGCTCTATGGGGGTTAATCATAACTCACACAGATTCGAATACACCATCATAAAAGAATGATTGCTGTCATTTTTCCAAATTCTGAACCATCATGTAACCCCTAAATGGTAGAGACCAGACCCATGCACCTCGGGTTAGGTCGATCTAAAGGAGTATACAAGTATAATTCTACTTTCCACTATAATTTCTTTCATTCAGTGAGGGAGATCTTTTTTTTTCATTTACTTTTCACTTAGTATTTTAAG
>NW_006159514.1:123482-125015 GCF_000334495.1 Tupaia belangeri chinensis
GCTGAAATATTACTTGGTCAAATAAATCTCTCCTAGTAAACTTTGCTTCCTAAATTGGCAACTCACGAGGATAAAAATCCAGACTTGCAATGTACAATATGGTAGCTATAAGACACACGTGGCAATCCCAGGTTAACTTAAAAACCTCAAGTGCATGAGCCACATTCTAGGTGCTCTATAGTCACATGTGACTAGTAGCTACCACACTGGACAATTCAGTTCCAGAATATCGCCATCATCACAGAACAGTTTCCTGGGCAGTACCAATCTACATTATCTTAATTTTGAGACTGTCAGTGTAATTAATACACAGTGAACACACTCAGTCAACCTTCGATAATATGTGCTAGTAAATAGGTGAGAATGAATTAGGAACTAGTAGTCCTAATCCTGCCTCCAACTTGGAATGTTCTTAACATTCCTGGGCATGACCATCTTCGTCTACAAAATTAAGGTGACTAGACCAGCCTGGAGGACTTTCCTATTTTACCCCCAAACACAGCCTTGTGCAGGTCCTGAGAGTCAAAGCAGACACAATCAGAACTGCTCTGGTTGAAGTGGGGATCTTCTTTTAGCTAGCTTGGTTTGCCACCTGCGTGGATGTACAAAACCTGACATACAGGCCACTGAACTAGAGTCCTTCTTCACCTTAAAATTCTATGACTTTAACATACCAAAAACAAATAACTTAGTTGAAGAATAAAGAGGATAAAGCAATAAAAATGATTGTTTTAGAGTTCCCTTGAACCTAAATATGGGAGAGCATCAACAAAGCCCCAATGAGATCATCTAGTCTCATTCATTAATTAAACAGTTGAAGCCAAACAGACACCCAGGAGGTGAAATGATTTGTCCAAGATTATACCTAACCTGGGTTTCTTAACTTTCAACCCACTATGTCTCACCCTCATTAAAGATCAATAAGATCTGCTCTGAAAAAGATTTTCATTGTGACCTCTACCAGGGAGCATAGTAAGATCATCCTTAACTATCAAACTTCAAAATTAGTTTTTGATACCAAAACAATTTTCAGGGCATCTCTTATATTAGCTGTAGGCTTTCACTGGCTGAGAAAAACATCAGAGTTGTAAAACTGATGATAAATTTATGCTAGGAGTCTTGGTACGAGTGGATACCAATGCTTTCATCAAATGTTGCAGAACATCAAAAAATCATCTCAAATCGGCAAAGCAAAGTTTCTTGGTAAAATAAAGCAAAATATAAATGTGCGATATTTGAAAGAAAGAATAAACTGAATCTGTCATTATACTCTTGGATTAAAAACAAAAAAGGAAGAGCATCGTTTGATCCTTGGGGGTTACTGGTTCATCCAAAACACTCTGGACCAAACATGTTTGGGAGTCCAGAATTTTTGCCATGTTAGAAAATATCCTGCATTTATAACGTCATTATAATAAGAATTGTTAATAGTTCTGCAATGAAACTGATGAATAGATGTTGAAGACTATATATATATTGGGTCGTCAGGAATGACATGACAAATTTTGCATAAAAAACAAAGAAGCACTTTCC
>NW_006159514.1:125195-133266 GCF_000334495.1 Tupaia belangeri chinensis
AGGAATGCCATGACAAATTTTGCATAAAAAACACAGAATGACTTTCCCAACACCTAACTGCTTCTCTCTGGATCATGTCAGATTTTGTTGCCAAAGAAGTCATAATAAACTTTCAGTTTTCAGAGCTTTTTGAGCTTCAGATTTGCAAAAAAGGGACTCAGACCTCCATTATTCAATTATCCAAAATCAACAGGTCGCAAGATTTAGCAACAAAAGTCTGCCTCATGCACGTGTTTCTGTAATGGAGATTATTTACTGGTTGGATGCAGGGAGAAAAGACTACACTTATGGAAGTCAAAGGACCAGTTCTAAAAAGGAACGTCATACTGAGCCCTGACCTTCCTCAGGTTTGGCATAAGCTACGAGGATTCCCCTTAAATGGAGCTATTCATTCTTTTTTGATTTTCTTTTCCTAATCTAGCTGCAAGTGTAAAACCCCAATAGCTGCCATGAATGGAAGCTGAAGTCAGCAAGGGAACAGATTCAGATAATCTGATGCCCAACAATTTGATTTAGATATGAACTTTGATCTTAGGTGAAGAAAGTGCTAAAACAGTAACATTTAAATTTGTTACCTGCCAAACATGTTAAATTACATGCGAGACACCAAAATCCATTAAGAAACTTATCATTTACACATAACACACCTTTAGACACAAGCTATGAGGTAAATACATAGATATTCATTGCAAAATTCTCTTATTGCTGTAAGTCAAAAAAAGTTTCATAATAAAATGTTGAGCAAAAGGAAGTAATGGCAAAATAAAACATACTACACTGCCACTATTAATTCACAGTTTCAAACACGTGAAATAAAATTTATAGCATGAAACTCAAAGGCCAGGTATGACTTACCTTCCATAGTAAAAACACTAAGAGAGCAAGCATCAAAATCCCAGCAAGAACCGCCACGAGGATGATCCACCAAGGCACTCCTGAATACTGAGCTACAGTCTTTGAGGGAAACACAGTCACGCGGACCTACGGGCGGAGGAGAGAGCAGCATCACTAGCAGCAGGGCCAGGAACGCACGCCGGCGCGTTACAGTTCTCATTCTGCTTTGGAGTACATTCTGAGCAATCAGCTACGACTGGGTGAGACGGCTTTCTGATGCAAGATCCTTTCTCTCTCTCTCTCAAGAGAGACTTTTGCTATAGGGCACATGTGGCTCACTGGAGATACAGAGAAAGACAGAGAGACAGAAAGCGAGAAATCACCCCCCCAGGGGGATGGCCACACTGCAATCCCTTCTCCTCCATTCTCTTCTTTTGAGCATGCAGGTACACACGCCTGGTGTGTGAATTTTAAGCCACTGAGTCTGAGACTTGAACTGCTGTCAACTATGTGGGAGTCCAGCGACATAACCATTATGCCATCTGCTGGTCCCAGTATCCTTTCTCTAAATAACAGAATATTTCTTCAGGAGTCTATGCTTGAACATTTTTTCCCAGAGCCTGGAAAATGCTGGGTTGTGTTCTAACAAAGTGGTTATTTCTTTTTCTTTTCTTTTTCTTTTCTTTTTTTTTTTTTTTTTTTTTTTTTTTTAGATTTTCATCTAGGGCATGTGTGCTTACTGGAGAGAGACAGAGAGAAAGTGACAAAACCACCTCCAGGGAGAGGGTGACCACACCACAATCCTTTTCCCATTCTCCTCTCAGGATTCTGGGCACATATGCACAAGTGCCCAGTGTGATTTTCAAGCCACTGATCCAGGACTTGAACTACACAGTCAGCAATGTGGATCTAGCACCTTAGACGCCATTCACCTGTTGGTCCCTTAACCTATCTTTTTTAAACTTACCTTTTTAAAATAGAGACCACTATATAAAGAACCACGTATGCATCACCACCCTATTCTGACATTTATCTTTACATGCTAATCTTGTTTCATCTATCTAACCTGATTATCTTTCAATTAATTTTTGGCCATATGTAAGACATGGGCCAGTCAGGCACAATGAGCCTGCATTCCTTACTCAGAATTTAAAGATGTGAATATTGGGGCCAGCCGGTGGTGTAGCGGTTACGGTGCTGGACTCCCACATGGTCGACCGTGTTTTGGAGGGTCTCCCAGACCCAGGGGCTTGAAATTCACTCCAGGTATGTGTGCAAATGTGGCCAAAATTCCAGGAGGAGAATGGAAGGGAAGGGACTACAGTGTGGCCATCCCCCCGGAAAGTGATTTCTTGCTTCCTCTCTGTCTCTCTGGTGGGCACATGCACCCTATAGCAAAAATCTCTTAAAAAAATGTTGTGAATATAAACATAGAGATGGGCTGTCTGACTGGCAGGAACCATTTTAACTTTTTCTTAGGATATCAAACTAAAGACCCTCCTAAGCAATAACATTTTCTAAAATGGAGCCAGCCTGTAGAGTGTGGTGGTTTAGGCAGTTAGATCTCACATGGCTCACTGTGTGGTTCAGGTTCTGGACCCAGCGGCTTGAAAAGCATGCTGGGCACATGTGCTGTGTGCCCAAAATCCAGTCAGAAGAAATGGAGGAGAAAGGACCAGTGTGACCATAGCTCACGAGGAATGCTTACTCATTCTCTTTCTATTCGCCAAGAGCACACACCCTCTGCCAAAATTTTTAAAAAAATAAAAAATCTGAAATGGCTTGTTGCCATCCTCTAAAAACTCATGTATGGACAAACAGACCCAGTAAATATTGGGTCTAGCATTCATTCAGAGACGGATCAGAGGTTAAGATGTAACTAATGAGAAGCTTAAGCTCTTCCCTTCTGATAGGTGGCAAATATCAATAAACAGTGTTTATTCAGAAACCTAAGAAGTAAGGGTCAACAGGTGGTGTGGTGGTTAAGGTGCTGGACTCTGACAAGGCTGTCTATGGTTTGAGTCTTAGACCTGGTGGTTCACTTTCCCTCTTTCTATGTATCTCTCTGGTAAAATAAAAAATTAGTAATAATAAATATTAAAAAAAAAAAAAAGAAACGAAACTGGGCCCAGCAGTTGGTGTAATGGCTATGTCACTGGACTCCCATGTAGTCAACTATGGTTCGAGTCCCGAACCTGGTGGCTTAAACTCATGCCAGGCATGTGTGCATGTGTGTCCAAGATCCTGAGAGAACGGAGGAGAAGGGATTGTGGTGTGACTATCCTCCTGGGGGTTGATTTTTCACTTTCTGTCTCTCTCTGTCTTTCTGGTGAGCATACGTACCCTATAGCAAAAATCTCTCCAAAAAAAAAAAAAAAAGAACAGAAAAGAAAACTAAGAAGTAGATCTTGCAATACATAGCTTGGATATATGGATTTAGCATTCATATGGACTTTTGGGATGCCAGGAACTATTTTTCAAAGCATTCAAAGACCTAGTGATTGCAATAAACATGATTTGGAAATATATACTAATTAGAAACAAGTTTTAAGTTTCTGATATTTCTGGGTTAATATAAAGGAAAAGGTAAACAAGACTCAAGGGAACATTTAACTTCTGAGAAGTGTTTTTAGCTAAATATTCTCTATTAATATTGAACCTGAAATGTTGCCTTAAAATGTTTCCTTGGGGCCAGCCAGGTGGTGTGGTGGTGAAAGCACTGGATCCCACAGGGCTGAATGAACAGTTCCAGTCCTGGATTCAGTGGCTTGAAAAAAACACATTGGGTGTGTATGTGTGTGTGCCTAAAATCCCTAGAGGAAAATGAAAGGGGGACTGAGGCATGGCTATCCCCACTGGGGGAGTGGTTTCTCACTTTCTCCTTCTCTCTTGTTCTCTGTCTCTCTCCTGACAACACACATGCCCTATAGCAAAATTACCAAAAAAACCCTCCAAAAAACCCAAAAAAAACCACCCAAAACTTTTATATCTACACTCTGCTTTAATGATTTTTTTAATTGCCAGAGGGCATATGGGCTCTCCAGAGATACATAGAGAGACAGTGAAGGAGAGAGAACTCCCAAAGAGTCATGGTCATGTTGCAATCCTTTCTCTTCCATTTCTCCATCCTCTTGGGATTTGAAGCATGCATGCATACATACATACCTAGTATGTTTTTCAAGCTGCTGGGGACAAGATTTACCAATGGTTGGCCATGAGGGATCCAGCTCCCTTAATGACTCTAGCTCTGTGCTTCACGCTGCCTTTTTTTAAAAGAGAAATATTTGCTATAGAGTGTGTATGCTCACTGGAGAGAGACACACACTCATAGAGACGGAAAGCAAGAAACTGCCTACCAGGGAGGATGGTCATGCTGCAATCCCTTCTCCTCAATTCTCTTGGGACTTCGGGCATGCATGCACATGGCATGAGGTTCAAGCCACCAGGTCTGGAACTTAAACTGCAGTTGACTCTGTGATGTAACCATTATGCCATCTGCTGGTCCCTGTGCTTCACAATTCTATATTCTACTGGGTTGTTTCAAAAGTCATGATGCAGGGACCAGCAGTTAGCGTAATGGCTATGTCGCTGGACTCCCACGTAGTAGACTGCGGTTTGCGTCCTGGACCTGGTGGCTTAAAACTCACGCCGGGCGCGTGTGCGTGCGTGCCCAAGATTCCGAGAAGAGAATGGAGGAGAAGGGGTTATTTGTGGCCGTCCCCCCTGGGGGGTGATTTCTCGCTTTCTATCTCTCCGTCTCTCTGGCGAGCACATGTGCCCTATGGCAAAAACCTCTCCAAAAAAAAAAAAGAAATGTCATGATGCAAAAAAACACAGGAAAACTAGGTCGTGAATTTTTCAACAATCCAATACTTTGATTTAAAAACAAAACAACTATTCATTAAAATATTTTTCTTCCTTGGGCCAGCCCATGGCTTTGTGGTTAAGTGAGCTGGACCCACATGGCTCATCTGACTTAAAAAGCATACTTAAACGCAGACACAATTATTTAAACATTAAATAGGCAGGAGTTCACAGCTGGAGTTTTAAGTCAACTGCACTGACTGTCACAGGCAGGCATGAAACACCCTGTCATCTACCGTGTTTCCTGTTATTCTCTACCTGAGGTTTCCCAGGCTTCCTTCCCCCACAGGTGTACCAGCTTGTAGCTAAAAACAACCCTTTCTTGAGATTACAGGGGCACCCTGGAGGGAAGAGAGAAGAAACAGTGAGAGGCCAGGAGAGAACTAATACAGTCACATGACTGGTGAGCTGACCACAGCAAAGCAAAGCAAAATACTACTTGAGCTGGTCAATGATCTGTCTCATCTCCCGCAGCTTCTCTAGTATCCAGCACAGACACTCAGTGTGCCCTGGGGGCAAGATGGCTCTGTGGAAGGGCCGTCCTCCATTTTTATTTATTTATATATTTATTTGGCCATAGGGCTTGTGTGCTCCCTAGAGAGAGAGAGAGGGAAAAAGTGAGAAATCACCCCCCCGGGGGGATGTCCGCACCACAATCCCTTCTCCTCCGTTCTCCTCTTGGGATCTGGGGCACACTCACACACACCCAGCATGACTTTATAGCCTCCAGGTCTGAGACTGGAACCACAGTCAGCCATGTAGGAGTCCAGCCATGGGCCAGCCTCATTTCTAAGGATACACTTTGGAAGTGGAGAGTGGAGACTGGTCCACAGCACGAACGATCTTCCTTTCTCACAATCTCGCTGTGTGTGAATCAATGCCTTTAAAATGGCTGCAACCCAACAGGTTCACTTTGTAGCCTGGGGCAGCAGGGTGGGTGAGAAGAATTCCAGCAGAGGCTCTAAGCCCCAGGTCTGACTACCATTCAGACCAGAACTTGGAGTCTTTTCAGTATTGTAAAACAATGCACTGGGCTTCAAAGACTGAGGACCGAAGTGAGGGGCTGGCTGGGCTGGCCACAGAGTTAAAGGGCAGGTGTGATCTGTGGTCCAGGCAGGAGAGAGGCCCGTCAGAAAGGCCTTATTATTTGCTGAAATTGTCAATTAAACTTTTTTTAGGGGATAGGGGTGGGGTTGGGATTGGGAACGGGGGAGCTGGCCACAGAACCAGGTGAGGTGAGAGGAGACTGGCTGTGGGCTGTGATTCCCAGGGCTGCAGGAAGCCTTGTCTGGTCCAGGCTCAGTAACTGCTGCTAATGAACAATGACAGCTTAAGTGAGTAGAAACCATGGCAGAGCGTCACAACTCCAGAAACAATGTTTTGGTTTCATTAAAGTCTAGGCACTTCTATGGGGTGACTGACACATGTGAACCTCATGTGTCACGTGCCCACAGCCTAGGAGGGGAAAAGCAGCTTGAGCTCCACTGATGTGTGAAATTCTATCACCAGTGGGCAGGGCTTTGACCACATAAGCTGCAAACTGCCACAATCCTTTCCCTAAATTACTCTGTATTACGATACCTCCACTCTTACTGAACACAAGTATGAGAAAGCACAATGTGATTGGAAGAAAGACTAATTTTCATGTATTTTGCCGGTCTATTAAATATACTCTCCATGCTTAGTGAGTGTTACTCATATTAAAAAAAAAATCTTGGGACCAGCAGTTGGCATAATGGCTATGTTGCTGTAGTCGACCGCGGTTCGAGTCCCGGACCCAGTGGCTTAAACTCACGCCGGGTGTGTGTGTGCGTGTCAAGATCCCGAGAAGAGGGACCAGCAATTAGCATAATGGCTATGTCGCTGGACTCCCATGTAGTCGACCGTGGTTAGAGTCCCAGACCCGGTGGCTTAAAACTCACGCCGAGCACGTGTGCGTGCGTGCCCAAGATCCTGAGAGGAGAATGGAGTAGAAGGGACTGTGGTGTGTCCATCCCCCCTGGGGGGTGATTTCTCGCTTTCTGTCTCTGCCTGTCTGGTGAGTACATGAGCCCTATAGCAAAAACCTCTAAAAAAAGATCCCAAGGGGAGAATGGAGGAGAAGGGATTGTGGCATGGCCATCTCCCCTAGGGGGTGATTTCTCACTTTCTGTCTCTGTCTTTCTGGTGAGTGCACGTGCCCTATAGCAAAAACTTAAAAACAAAACAAAAACAAAAACATTTCGTAGGGCCAGCAGGCGATGTGGTGGTTTAGGCGTTGGACTTCCATGGAGCCAACCATGACTCAAGTCCTGGACCCAATGACTTGTTTTCTTACTTTCCTCTCTCTCTCTAGTGAGCACATGTGCCCTACAGCAAATAAAAATAAAATGAAAAATTCTTTTAAAAAAACATAAAGACATCTTGTAGTCGCCATCTGGTGGTGTGATGGTTAGGGTGGCTGGATCCCACATGGTTGACCGCAGGGTTTGAGTCCTAGATCTGATGGCCTGAAAAGTACACCAGGTACCTGTACGTGTACACATGCCCAAGATCCTGAGAAGCAATTGGGTCTCTGTTTTCAAAAGAAATACTTCTAGATATGAGACCAAGGATCCATTCTCAAATCTACCAGGTCTTAAATAAAGCAGGATTACAGCAGGCTCCAGTTCCCATTAGGAGGCGTGACTTCTCCAAGTCCTAACATAAAGGCCCAAGAGAACCTCATTTCATTTGTGACCTAACCACCAGACTGGACGCGAGGGCCTGCGGTTCCACCATCTTCCAGAAGGAAAGAATACTTGCAGGGGATGGTGAGACCAAGACCTGGTCTTGGCTCCGCTTGCTGGCTGTGACCTTGAGGGAGAGACAGCCTTCCTCACACTCAGTTTTTCCTTCTGAGTTTAAGATCTGGGGACTTAAGGAGGACCAGGCATCCCAGGGTCCAAGAACAGGAATCCTGAAGTCAGATATATACAGGTTTTAATCCAAGACTCCTCTCTGAATCAGCTTCCTTATTTGTAAAATGGGTACAATGTTTACCTGGCATTCTTCTGTAGTTTAAATGACAGAGTACAAAGTAGCTAGAAAATTGCAGGCTTTTTATCAAGGTCAGCGTCCTCCTTCTAGGGTTCTCTTTCCAGCTCTAAAATCTCAGCCATTCTCAGAGCTGCTGATTTACAGCTATAGAAAGCTGTAGTAGCTGCCTTCGGTCTGCGATGCAGAGAAAGGCTTCTCAGGCAGAGGTGGTTTACTTGAAAGTCCTTATTTTTTTATTGCTGAAGAGTGTATGTGATCGCCATAGAGAGAGAGATAGAGAGACAGAGAAAGCGAGAGACAGAGAGAGAAAGAGAGAGGGAGAGGAGAAGAGGGGGCGAGAGGGACAGAGAGACAG
>NW_006159514.1:133277-142713 GCF_000334495.1 Tupaia belangeri chinensis
AGAAGGAAAGAGAGACAGAAAAAGCATCCCGCAATGGGGCATGGTCGCACTGTAATCCTTTTTCTTGCATTTGTCTATCCCATCAGGATTTTGAGCACACAGACTGGGGCCAGGATTTGAACCACGGCTGGCCATCTATCGATAGCATCGAGCTTCCTATGCAAAGTGCGTAACTGCTACTGCTGCACTATAGGGCTGGCCTGGAAAGTCCTTTATGATGCCTTATTGATAAGATACAGAACGTGGGCTGGGGTAACTTGCAAAGATAATGTAGAGTCAGGGTGACTATATTCCCTGATGAGCTCAGACAGCCCTGGTTAACACGTGTCCGAGCGTTCTGGCCAACTTAGCCTTTGTCCATTTGAATGTAGTGTGTGGTTTAGATGATAAATGATGAGGCCACCCTGAGGATCAGTGTACCCCAGAAACCAGAGGGCATCTCACTGAATTTTCAGCTAGCTCCAAGACTGAAGTCAGAACATCCCGTAAGGAGACTGGCAGATTAATTAAGAGCAGTAATTCACAATCTCTCTTTTGCACTCTTAATTCCCACCATGACACGCAGTCACTCTTCCCTGAGATATCTATAAAAGTCCCTGGGGGTGCCAGGCTCCTGCAGGAACCCCTTATTAGTGGCTCACACAAAATTCTGCTCCTAGTCTTGTTTGATATTTTTGTTAATTACCTGGATGAAGACATAGAAGGTATGCTTTTCAGTTCTGAGAAAGATAAAGCTCACAGGAATAAAAAGTTGAGAGGGGAAATGATAAAAATTCAAAAATATCTTGCAAAGTGGAACGATGGACCAAAAGCAAATCATATAAAATGTGAGCATACGCTTAAAAGTATGTGTTTAGACTTTTAAGAAGTGCTTGAGGACAGGATGTGGGAACACGGCTTAACAACACATTTTGATGAACGTGCCTAGAAGTTTCAGCAGAACACAAACACCAAAATAGCATCTGCTAGAAATTCAAACCAACTCCATGGCAAATGTTTACAAACCAAATTTCAGGCTGGACTAACAAATGCGTGGTGCTGCCATGCTGGCAGGTAAAGGCCCCAGGCGAACTGATCTGATCAGCTGACACCTCTGTTATTTTGTCCATGCAGAGGTCAGGGTGCCCAGCAAGGGGCCAGGCCGGGAACCAGCCCAGCTGTGCACGCATGGAGGATAACTCAGAAGTGATGTGTCCAAGGAAGCATGGCAGTTGCCTTCAGTTATCAGTTTCTCAGAACTGAAAAGCATACCTTCCATGTCTCCATCCAGGTAATTAACAAAAGTTTTAAAGGAGGGGACCAACAATAGGCATAATGGCCATGTCGATGGACTCCCATGTAGTCGACTGCAGTTCGAGTCCTGGACCTGGTGGCTTAAACTCATGCTGAGTGCGTGTGTGGGCATGCGTGCCCACGTTCCTGAGAGGAGAATGGAGAAGAGATTGTGGTGTGGCCAACCCCCTGGGGCGTGATTTCTCACTTTTTATCTCTCTGTCTCTGTCTGTCTGGCCAGTGCATGCACCCTTACAGCAAAACACTCTTCAAAAAAAATTTAAAGCCAGCAGGTCTAGGACTCAAACCACAGTCAGCCATGTGGGATCCAGCGGTGTAAGCCCCTTGCAATCTGCTGGTCCCAAAACGCAGGGTTTCTAAAGGGCTGCTAGGTGCACTAGTAGCTCTCAAATCTATCATGGGATGGGACCAGCAGATAGCATAATGGTTACATCACTCACTTCCACGTAGCTGACCCCTAAACCCAGAGGCCTGAAACTCAGGCCAGGACAATGTGCGTGCATGCCCAAAATCCTGAGAGAAGAATGGAGGAGAAGGGATTGCAGTATGGTCATCCCCCCAAGGGGTGATTTCTTACTTTCTGTCTCTGTCTCTCTCTCCAGCTCTCTGGCGAGCGCACACATCCTATAACAAAATCTCTTCCCAAAAACAAACCAATAAACAAAAACCTACCATGGGCATTGCTGAACTAGACACTCTAGATTAACTTATTTCAATGGCTTTATAAAATGCAGCTTGTGGGGGACAACACCTCAAGACATTATCTGTTTACTTCCTAATGGGGGTAACAGGGCTAGGAAAAAGGAGTACCAGAGAGCATGGCCTCAGGCCAGGTGTGGATAAGAGGGCAGAGCGCTTGCCCCCCACCTGCACTAGGCAAGGACACCTCTCACCTGAGTGCCTGCGTTGGGCAGCTTGATGTTCTCGGTGGCAGCGGTCACATCAATGGAAGCCCGAACGAGAATGTCCAAATAGTTCATCTTGGAATACTCCTGTTTGGAGACAGTGAGTGAGTGCATTAGGAAAGTGAGAAAGGCCCTAGGTAGTGGCGAACGACTCCCAGGGGACAGCCTCACAGCTGGGCCACACCTCCAGAAACGTGCTGTTCCACAACCTTGAGCGCAAAACAAGAGAGGCCTTGCTGTCCAGCCCACGCAACGGGCACCGGATGTTCACGCAGTTCACGTTCACACTGCAGTTCTAGAGAGAGAGAGATGAAGACCAGCGGTCAGAATCCATTGTTCCAGGGAAGTCCTCCCCCACCCCCATCAAATATTCATAGCTCTTGAAAGTACTTACAAGCGTCTGATATTTTCTTTCAGCAAATAAAGAAAATTTTTTGCTATCTTCTACCTGTTTTTCAGCAATTTCTCGTTTCTTCCTTAAGTTGTGAGACTCCTGTAAAGATTTATATCCAAAATAGTTTCACATTACATAATTCTTTGTCACAACCATGCAAACCTCTTGAGCATGCCCTCCCAAAGAATGCCAAATCCATATAATCAGCCATGAATATTCATCCCTCCCCTGCCACCAAAGGCACAGAAATAACTTAAGTGTAAAACCAGCAAGTGTTAATACCACTCTGACTTCAAGCTACTGATTTAGTCATAGGACTAAGTTTATATAAGTAGTTTATTCTCATCCTGACTTTAAAACTTAGGGAAACATGGGCATGGTGGTTAAGGTGTTGGATTCCCACGTGACTGAGGGAGTTTCAAGTCCCGGACCTGGCAGCTTGAAAATCATGCTGGGTGCATGTGTGTGCATGCCCAGTATCTCGAGAGAATGGAGCAAAAGATTGCGACGACGTGGGCATCCCTTTTGGGCATCCCTTTTGAGGAGTGATTTCTCACTTTCCTTTTCTCTGTTTCTCTTTTGCAAGTATGCAAGCCCTAGGGCAAAAACTTAAAGGGACCAGCAGTTAGCGTAATGGCTATGTTGCTGGACTCCCATGTAGTAGACTGCGGTTCGCGTCCCGGACCCAGTGGCTTAAACTCATGCTGGGTGCGTGTGCGTGCGTGCCCAAGATCCCGAGAGGAGAATGGCAGAGAAGGGATTGCGGCGTGGCCATCCCCCCATGGGGGGTGATTTCTCGCTTTCTGTCTCTATGTCTCTCTGTCTTTCCGGTGAGCGTATGCGTCCCATAGCAAAAAAAAAACAAAAAAACAAAAAAAAAAACACACTAAAACCTCTCCGAAGCAAACAAACACACACAAAAACTTAAACAGAAACAAAAACAAGAAACCCTCAGGGAAACAGAAAGATGCTTTGTTTTTTTGCTGTGTGTCCCCCACAGAACTGTGAGCAACTCAGATCGGGGATTGGATCTCACTGCGATATCCACAGCCCTGGCCCTTACACATGGTAGAGGCAGCACATGGGAGTGAGTGAGAGACACTGAAGTACAGAGAAAGCAGCAGAAAGTCCCGTTATTTGTCTAATTCAGAGTAGAACACTGAAAACTAAGCCATATAAGAACTTTAAAAAAAGTCTCTTTCAGACTTTCATTAGAGAAAGACAGAGAGGACCCTTGACAGTCTTGCCACACTGCCAACCCCCATCCCCCTCCCCCAGCATCCCAGCCAATCAGGATCACAGACACACCCGAGGGTATACCTGGCATGTTCAGGATGACCCAGGACCCAGACCTCAGGCCTTCCCATATGGCTCCACTATCAATGGCAACGCCTTACCACCTGTGCTACCCTGGCTGGGCCATAAAAGACTTTCTAAAATGGCATTTTCCTTAGAGTAAGGATTAAGAATAATGGACTATCTTGTTTTTTAAAGTTAATAAGTGGAGAATCATGCTTTAAGCCACTAAAACTGATCCTATCCGGTCATTTTAAAATTTAGAAGAATATACATGGAATAAATGATAAAGTCGACCTTCAACAAACTGGAGCACGAATGGTAAGCTGGTACATAATTACAGGACAGTATAGAGAGGGGTTAAGAGTACAGACTTCGGGGGCCAGTGGATGGTGTAGCGGTTACAATGATGAACTCTCATGTAGTAGACTGGTTAGAGTCCCGAACCAGGCAGCTTAAAAAACTCACACTGGGCACATGCGCTGTGTGCCCAAAATCCCGAGAGGAGGAGGATTACATCATTGCCATCCCCCTTGGGAGGTGATTTCTCACTTTCTGTCTGTCGAGTGCATGGGCCCTATAAAGGAGTATAGGCTTTGAAATCAGGCAGGGTAGAGCTTGTATACAGAATTTATTTTTAAGGTTTATTTCTTTTTAAAAAAATTATTTATTTATTTATTTATTTGATACAGACACTCACCCGAGAGAGAAAGAGAGAATGAAAGCAAGCCGCTAGGCCCAGGACTCAATCTATGTCAGCCATGTAGGAGCTGAGTGCTCCAACCACCATGCCACCTGCTGGCCCTGAGTTTCTTTCTTTCTTTTCAAAAGAGGTGGAGGAGGAGGAGAAGTAGGCACTCTTAACAGCCATGATCCACCCCTGAGCCTCAGCTGCTTGGGTAACAGTCAAGCACGTGTGCACTGGGGATGCTTGGGGAGGTCCCAAGACAAGAACCCAGGACCTTACCCATGTGGGTCCAGTTGTGTTCCCACAGTGATACTGCTTAGCCCCTAAATCTGCCTCTTAACAGCTGAGTGACTCTGATACGGTTACTTAATCTCTCTGAATTGTGGTGTCTTCTTCTGTGAGACGGTAAAAGAAATAAAAACATCTCACAGGACGAACAAGAGAATGAAATGCAGAAAAAGCAAATAAAATTCTTAGCACAGCACCTGAAATGCAATAAGTACTCAGAAAATATTTATTACTTTACAAAACAAGAATGAGAAGCCTGCAAAGTCATTTGCTTAGATGCTAGTATCTCGTGTAACAGTTCGATTCTGCTGGGCTGGCCCACCCCAGGAGCATGTCCCAGGCCTCTTACACATCACTATGGTCTGTAAAACTTCAGAAAATGTTCTCCGCCTCAATGAGCTCCAAGCACTGCCTTATCTGGTCTAATGAAGACCAATCAGCAAAAGGCCTCAGGCTGACCTGGTTACTCAACCGTAAAAGAAATCGTGACACCCAAAGAGTAGGTCAATATTGCAGGTGGCTAGTTTCCTAAGGACAGTACAGACTGAGTATCCCTTTTCCACAATGATTGGGACCAGATGTGCTTTGGACTTTTTTCAGATTTGCATATACATGAGATATCCAGGTGACGAGACCCACATCTAAATAAACAGTTCATCTATGTTCCATATACGTTTCACACATACAGCCTGAAGGTAGTTTTACACAGTATCTTTGTACTGCAGGGTTTTGACTATGACCCATCACATGAGGTCAGGCATGGAATTCTCCACTTGCAGTGTCATGTTGGTGCTCAACAAGTTTTATATTTTGGAGTCTTTTGGGTTGGGGGATTAGGGATGCTCAATCTGTAATGATTTCCCCCCCTTTCTAAAAATGTTAGTTTTTCTTATTTACATTCAATAATTAAAAAACATACCTTTAGCTTCAGGAGGTTTATTTCATTTTGTGGCTCACAAGTTATCTTTTCCAGTCCTTTGGATTCTACTTTCACCAAATAAAGCAGCCATTTGCCATTGCTAATTTCTTTTGGCCACTGAATATTCAAGGTTGCTGTGCCAAGGTTTTTAAGAGGTTTCCCTAAGTTAATTACCTGTTAGAAAATAATACATATAATCTCAGCATACTCCTCTTAACATAAAATCAAGTAGCAGCTCCTATTGTCAAGAGAAAAAAAACCGAAAATATCCAACGTAATCCTATAATAAAAGCACAGGCTCCAAAAATAAGACTCTAGGTAAGTTATTCAAAATAAGAGATTTGTGGGTGAAGATTCTTGTCAATAAAAATAGAAAAGGGAAAAAAAAGTTCAAAGAGAAAGAGTTGCCAGTTCAATTCAGGAACAACTGTTATTTTGCAACAGAATTAACAGTGCAGGCATGCCCTGTTCCAGACACACACAGGGAAAAATCGTGTGCATTTGTGAACTGCTCTGTAACCGTCCTGCTTGGCAGATAATATATGAGCCCGCACTAAGGCAAGGTACCAACGATTGCTTCTGGAAAACCCCAGAAATGCAAAAATGAAGCTGTCTCTGTCCCCGGGGAGCCCATGTGTAAAACTATCACGCTAACTATGATTCTGAGAGTTCAAGTTGGGAACAAAACAACTTCCTGCAGCAGCAACCAAAATCAGGAGGTAAAAGGCTAAGAGCCCTCTTGGTGCTCCGGAAACCACAGTTCTTTTTCAGCCACACCTGTACCTCTGAGATCATTACCACCACCGCCGCCGCCGCCGCCACCAGCAGCCCCAGCTGTGTCTGTGATGCTGAGACCCAGAGGGGAAGTCAGCCTCCCCATACTGCTGGAGTCAGACGTGGGCCCTTTCTTGCCATTTGAGAGAGTCACATCTTTCCGCTATGCCTTCGGGAATGTGATTTGAGCCATGCGGATCTAAACCCACGTACAAGTACCATGTGTTTATGCTCACAGTGACGGGACAGTCACTGTGATTGCCCACCTAGAAACAGTTCACAGCCAATCACTAGCCTTCCTCATGGGCATACACCACATCAACCCTCACCGTCACAGAACCGGGCCGCGAAAGGTAAACAATCGGTATTCCTTCAACTACCATCTTGTAACAGAGAAAGAAACAAATCAGAACACATTCTAAAGCCAAATATAAATTACTTTAGAGTTTGTTTTACAGACTGGGATTGAAAATGAAGTATCCCTTTCTCTCTCTATACCACATATACATTAAGCTCTCACCCGCCCCCCCCCCAAAAAATATCAAAACGAAAAACTGAAGAGAACTGTGAACAAAGTTCTCTGTTGAGTGACAGCTCTTCTCCATTCTGGAGGATGTAGTTTTTACTATAAGCCAGTGTGTTGTTTAAAAAAACTGGCAAACTTGGGGCCGGCAAGTGGTGTGGTGGTTAAGGGCGCTGGACTCCCACATGGCCAACTGTGGTTCGAGTCTTGGACCTGGTGGCTTGCTTTCTCACATTCTCTCTCACTCTATCCCTCTCTGGTCGAATTAAAACAAAGTTAAATAAATAATTCTTTAAAAAAAAATCTGGCAAACTCATTTTCACTGAGGTTTTACTTAGAATGTTTGTTATAATTATTTATGTATTAAAACCACATATTTGAGATCATATGTAATAGATGCTAGCTGCTGGTATAATACCAGCACTGACAGCCCTGACTCACCCTGAATTCATACTCGATTAAACTTCCCACTTCGTCTTCTGATTTCATGGCTTGCTCACCAACAACAGTACCTCCGAAATACACCTGGGAAGGTTTAGCAACTCTGTTAAGTTAAAAAACACCAGTTCAGTAAGGTCTGTGAAGGGTTCTTTCAAACACTGATTCGTTATGCTAAACATAAACACTTACCCAGAGACCGACAAAAGAAGTTCAATAACCACTTTGGCTTTTGCTGTAATTGAAGCCAAATTATCTTGATTGCTTGTTCTGAAAATGAAAAGGAAACAATAGGGTTTCATTTTAACAGGCAGTTTTCTCATTACAATTACACTTCTTTTATGAGTTAGAGCAAGGCCAACTCATTGACTGCCTGTGTTTTTATGAAATGATTCTGAATGGATAGGTGGAAGTAATTCTTACGTTTCCAACTTCAGATTAATATCCAGGTCTGTGGTGTCAAAGGTGACCTCAGTCGTACTTAAAATCAAATAAAATGTAACCTAAAAAACCAACCAAACAAACAGAAGACATTAACAAGGAGCTAAGCATATGGATACTGTCATGGTACTTAAAATAGTAAAATGCATTATCTGAAGGCTTCACCTACACTGGAATTTCTTTTAAACGGGTTTCCCAGTTCACAGTCTGCCTGCGAGCCATTCTGGTTGGCGACACAACTCAACTGTTTCTCCTATAAAAGAAAAGCGCACTCAGTCACAAGAGGCTGATTGGCTACACAGTGTTGGTTTTTCTTCCCAGTGGGTCTCTAAAAGTACTTACAGGGAAAGCCCTCAGTTCTCTGTATGCAGAGTAAGTCAGAGTGTCTGGAAACGTTGCAATGAGCTTAGCCTCATGGGCGTCGTCGCCATCTTTGGTGGGATTCCTTGGGTTGGAGGGGCTGTTGGTCACGGTTATTTCTAAAGCAATATCTTTCTGATCTTTTAGCACTAGTTCTGGTACACCTTTTTGACTAGTTTAAAAAAAAAAAAGGCAAAAAGACAAAATCCTCAATACATTTTAAGTAATCTTTTCTTAACAAAAAGCATGAAGTCATTTTTGCTAGTGGTATATAGCGCATCCTTACATTGGTAAATAAGAAAATTTATCTTGATTTCCTTCTCGGGTACAAAATTTATATTCTAGTTTAAGGTTGCTGTTACATACATTGTCATCTCCACATCCCTCTTTTAAGAAGTGCACCTGTAGAAAAGCAAAACCATAGTCATTTATACCATTTAGGACTCAGGCATGTACGATGCCCTAATCCCAAACCCAATCATGGTCATTTACGCCATGCAGGACTACGGAGGTGACTGGCTATTTCCCCAGTTTGTTTCCCCGCATGGCAATGACCACGGCAAAATTCGAGCTTTGGACATGCTTTGATACTTCTAATTCCCACTCTGTCTCTTAATAAAACTATTTTAAGAACACTTTGCCTGGGCCAGCAGGTGGTATAGTGGTGAAGGCACTCGACTCCCATGTGGCTGACCATGGTTCAAGTCCCAGACCTAGCAGCTTGAAAATCACACACACCAGGTGCATAAGTATGTGTGTCCAAAATCCCAGGAGGAGAATGGAGGAGAAGGGACTGTGGTGTGACCATCTCCCTAGGGGGTAATTTCTCTCTCTCTCTCTCTCTCACTGTGTTTATCGCCAGCAAGCACACTGCTCCCTGGTGAAAATCTTCAGATTTTGACCAGGGCATTGAGGCAGTTTGGTATAGCAGAGTGAACAAACTGTGCAGGAAAAAAAATCTGGGTTCCAAATGCGATACCTTTACTAAACTGTGAGGCTTTGGGTCAGTCACTTAACCTTTCAGAGTCCAGGTCTCCTCATAAGTCATAGGGGGACACTACTACACTACTTTATGGGGCTACTTAAGAATTATCAATATGATATGGGCAGACCCCCG
>NW_006159514.1:142744-162316 GCF_000334495.1 Tupaia belangeri chinensis
CTAAGGAGCTGGATCCCATATGGTTGGGTCCTGGTCCCAGTGGTTTAATAAACATGTAAGGCACGTATGCATACATGACCAAATTCCTGGCACAAGAGAAGAAAAGAGGAAAAACGATTACAGTGTGACCACATCCATGAGATGGTGTTCTCTCTCTCTGGTAAGTGTGCTCATCCTCTAACAATAACAATAAAAATGATGGTGGATGGCAGGTGGCAAGGTGCTTGAAGGCACTGGACTCCTACATGGCTGTTGACTGTGGTTTGAGTCCTGGACCTGGCGGCTTGCTTTTTCACTTTCATTCTCTCTCTCTCTCTCTCTTGCTCTGCCTCCCTCTGGCAAATTAATAAAATAAATAAATAAAAATGACGGGACCATCAGGTGGCATCGTGGTTAAGGAGCTAGACGCCCCATGGCTGGCCATGGTTTGAGTCCCAGGACTGGTAGCTTGCTTTCTCATGTTCCCTTTCTGACTGTCTTTCTCTGGTCAAACTTAAAATAAATAAATAGCAATAGTAACAAAAATAAATCCCTCCCTGGGGGGATGGCCACACTGCAACCCCTTTTCCTTCCAGTATCTTGGGCATGTATGCACATGCTCCCAGCGCTGAGTTTTAAGCCACCAAGTCCAGGACTTGAACTGTGGTCCACTACATGGGAGTTCAGGGATGTAACCATTATGTCATCTGCTGGTCCCTAAATAAATAATTACTATTACTCTGAGCCCCACTGTACATTAATGGGGAACAAAGAGTTGAAGATCAGGATGGCGAATAACAGAGTCTCTAGCATAATGCTAACGAGTGCTCAATGAACAATGAGGAAAACTGTCTCCTTGCCTGTTACATTTAATGTGCCTTTGGCACTGGGAACGTACACAAGAAATATTAACCTGATAACAAAGTACAAGATGTATACAAAAATATAAGGAACATTTGGTGACAAAGGATCGACAATGTGTGAATTTAAGTATGAGCTCCGGAGCCAAAGGTGGCACGTCCTCGCTTCTGCAAAGCTGTGTGAGCGAGCCGCTGAAACCAGGAGCCTGGAGGTGGTCACTCCAGTGCACAACGCCCAGTCAGGATGTCACAGCTCCCCAGGCTCACCTTGCAGCTTAGCCATCCCAAGCTTCAGCCAACAGACCCTATGTTCACATGAGGCAATTGGCAAGCTTCCTCAGACAGACCGGGATACATTAGGCACTAAAATGAGTATTTGGTTGCTAATAGTAATTTTTTTTATCTTGCTGAATTTTCATATGTCTTGATTTCTTTCTTTCTTTTTTTTTTGGAGAGGTTTTCGCTATAGGGCGCGTGTGCTCGCCAGACAGAGAGAGACATAGAGACAGAAAGCGAGAAATCACCCCCCAGGGAAACAGGAGGGGGGGGGGGGAGAGAGAAAATGCCCCTCGAGGGGCATGGTCATGGTGCGATCCCTTCTCCTCCATTTTGCTCTCCTTTCAGGATTTCAGGTATGCGCGCACAAGTGCCTGGCATGTTTTTCAAGCCACTGGGTCAGACTCAAACTGCAGAGTTGACCATGTGGGATTCTGTTGTCTTTAACCATGAGGCCACAGAGCCAGCCTGATATTCCTTGGTTTTAATATTCCAACTAACGACTTATTTTCTATATTTCAATATTCCTAATGGTAAAATATAGTTTCCTTTCTACTTAAGACCAGCTACAGAGAAATAACGTGAGAATATAAGCTCTGTTGTTTCAGTAAGTTACACTGGCCAAGAAATTGATGAAAAATATACTCTTTGGTCCCAAATTGCATTTCATGTTTCCATATTCATGGCTAATTTTGAGTATAGGATCTCCTCCAATAAATTTTGCATATATTAAAAAGTGTATTAATACAAAAGAATTACCTTTATGACAAAATATTAGTTCTACTGCCTTCAAAGACATTTGACTTAGCATCATGACGTGGCAGAAACTTTGGCCAAACAAGTCAGAAAGACTTACATCTGTATGAACTGTCTTAGGTTCGTTTGAATTCAGAATCGGAAGAACTTCTGGAAGAGAATTCACTCGCCTACGAGAGGTTGGCTCTTGGATTTCCACGGAAGCAGTTATGGGAATGGGACGCAGTTTATCTCTGATATTTTCCTGGAAAGAATACAGTGATATAGTTAAGCATGGTATAAATGTTGCAGGGGAACTCTAAAGTGACAGCTTTGCTTGTTTTGCCATTGGGCACACATGCTCACTGGAGAGACAGAGAAAGGGGGAAGTGAGAAACCACCCCACTGGGCAATGGCCACACCACACCATGTTCCCTTCTCCTCCACTGTCCTCTCAGGATCTTGGAGGCATGCACAGGTGCAGCCAAGCCATAGGGTTGGGGACTTGAACCACAGCCCACCATGTGGAAGTCCAGTGCCTTAACTACCGTGCCACTTGCTGGCCTCACAACGCTTTATCTTGTGCTGAATAATGGGTTGCTAGAATACATTTCAGAAATTTATCTATGTCCCCATGAATGCTGGCTTCTGTTCTCTAAAAGGGATCGGCCTGTGTGTCGTCCTCACCTGCAGCCAGAGGGTCTCCTCCATGCATGCTTTCTGCTTCTGCTTGTTCAGAGTTAGTTCTCGAGTGTACTTGGGTTCAGAACCTTGGTTTCGAAACTGAACTCTTGATGACAGCCCAGATTTTCTTCTTTCTTTTTCAGCTTCGAGTGTGCCCAAAATGGCTAGATAAAAGTAACAAAATGACATTAACTTAAAGTGCATTAATGTACAATCCAGCTTTAAGTACGCTCAGTTCCTTTTGTGAAATATTTTAATTCCCTGCAGAATACCACTTCTGCCATTCCACCCCCCCCCAAGATTTTTGCTAGAGGGCACATGTGTGTTTGCGTGTGTGCTTGCCAGACAGAGAAAGACAGGGGAAGTGAGAAATCACCCCCTGTGGGGGATGCTCACTCGGTAATCCCTTCTCCTCCATTCTCTTCTCGGGATCCTGAGCGTGAAGGCACACTCGCCTTGTCCAGTGTGATTTTCAAGCTACTAGTTTGGGAACTCAAACTACAGTTATCCATGTGGGAGCCACACACTGTAACCTCCATGCCACCTGCTGGCCCTGCCCACTGCCATGGTTTCTCTTCATATTTCCACATTGGCCATTTGTAATGTTTCAATCCAAGCTGTCCTTTCCTTCCCACGGTAGTTAATGTTTTACAGTTAAATTTTTATTGGGCCACCTGGGGGAGCTCCAGAATAAGTCAAAACCTCTCAACAGTCACTACTAAGAATCAATCTGTTACTGGCTTAATTTTGTGAACCCACAGAATACTAAGAGTAAGCAGAGGGACCCAATAAGGACGTAAATGGATCCTTTTCCATGCAAGAGTCCAAGGCTTAAATGATGTGCACCGCTGTTATTCAAAAAGGTCTCAAGAACTGCAGCATCTCTTAAGAGCCTGTTAGGAATGGAGAATCTCCGGCCCTAGTCAGATCTCCTAAATCTGTATCTTTTCCCCAAGTTTATTCATGTCTTCCACAAGACAAAGAGAGAAAGAAACACATAGGTACCTCCAACAGAATTTCCCCACCACTCAGCCAGCCTGGATCCCAGGCATGCGTGTTGCAGCCAGCGTGTGCAGGGAGATGTCCGGAACCAACCAGGACGCCTCTGTGTGGTGCAGCATTGCAGAGCCTTGGTGTTAGTGCTGCACCAGTGTGCAGGGAGATGTCTGGAACCAACCAGGACGCCTCTGTGTGGTGCAGCATTGCAGAGCCTTGGTGTTAGTGCTGCACCACCAGCGGGCTGGAATCTGCACTTCTTCATCTTCCTTTTTTTAAAAAAAATTTATGCTAAAGGGTATGTGTGCTTGAGAGAGAGAGAGAGAGAGAGAGAGAGAGAGAGAGAGAGAGAGGGAGGGAGGGAGAGAGAAAGAGAATCACCCCCCAGATGGTGGGATGGCCACACCACAATCCCTTCTCCAATCTCCTCTCTGGATTTTTGGGTACACATGCACATGCACCTGGTGTGATTTTCAAGCTGCTGTGTCCAGGATATAAACCACAAAGTTGGCCAAGTGGTATCCAGTGCTTTAACCTCCAAGCCATCCACTGGCCATGGAATCTGCATTTTAACATTTTAACAGCTCATCTGGTAATTCTTACACATAGTAAAGTTAGAAAGCACTGATAAAAAGATGCCTAAGTAGGGTAATAATATATATTGGAGAATAGTATTTACCAGAGATGGAGAAGTCTTTTTTCACAACAAGATGGGACCTTTCACTGAAAACAATTAAAGAGCTAAGAGGTAAACTCTATTCCCTTCAGTGGCAGAGGGCCTACTGTCAGCATAATATAGGTCCCACAGCCAAAGTTTCCAACTGGTCCCGAAGGACCTGCTCTTGATTAGCTATACTAATGCAGCTTGGAGAAAAGTCAGAATCTGGATGATCTCCAAACCCCATTTCTTGACTTCAGAACGCATTATTTGCTGGTTCTGTGGATGTGGCTGCTAACTCCGGCTTTCCTGGTCCAATAGGGAATCACTTCCATTTGTTTGGCACTCATGACCCATCGGAAGGGACAGCAAACCAAAATGTGCAGAGGGCTGGAGAAGGCAGACTCGAGGGAAAAACAATCAACAACAGAAAATGTACAAAGTGGACAGCCCACATTCTAATATCCACGGTAGACTTGAAAGAAACCTTTATGAGAACGTGTATTTTTTGTTTTGCTTCAGTTTACATCAGAAAGAGAACCCCCCAGTGGGCCTGGACATGCTGCAATCCTTTTCCCTCCAGTTCTCCATCCCATCAGGATCCTGGGCACACGAGTGCCCTGACATGGTATTCAAGCCCCTGGGGCTGGAACTTGAACCGTGGCTGGCAATGTGGGATTTGGCTTTTACAGTGCAGCACGTAACCACTGCCACATAGGGCTGGCTGAGCACCTATCTTTTTTTTTTTTTTAATAATTAATTTTTCTTAACTTGCTATAGGGCATGTGCACTCGAGAGAGAGAGAGAGAGACAAAGTCAGAGAGAGAGAAAGAGAAAGCAAGCCTCCAGGTCTGAGACTCAAACCGTGGTTGGCCATGTGGGAGTCTAGCACCTTAACCACATGCCGCCTGCCCACCCGGAAGCACTTATCGTAGCACCCTCTTTGACATAACAGCAGCTGTCTGTATCAGAATGGGAGATAGCTGCTTTACACAGCCTCGGCGATGTCAGGTCTCACTTGCCTTATTCCCTCCCTGGCTGGCTGCATCCTTCTTCCCCACCTTCCCTGCCAGCGTGGCTACTCCTACTCTTCCTTCAGATCTCACCTCCAACATCACTTCCTCTAGGAAGCCTGCCCTGGCTCCCACTGTGGGATCTTACAGTATTCTTTGTTTTTCATTATTTATTTTATTTTATTTATTTATTATTTTAAATTTGAACAGAGACAGAGAGAGAAAAAGGGAACGTGAGAAAGCAAGTCACTAGGTCCAGGACTTGAACTGCGGTGGACCGTGTGGGAGTCCAGCACCTTCACCACCACGCCACCTGCCAGCCTCGATCCTAGAACATTCTGTTTCTTCAGTCCCTACCCTTATCCCACTACCCTGGGACTGTCTCCCCGTTCAGTGGGAAAGCAGGACAGGGACCACTTCAGTCTTGTTCATCACCGTATTCTCCTCAGTGATTGTACAACACCTGATAGAAACGGCATTCATAGAATAGATGCCCAGAAGCAGGACTAATGGCTCCGCATGAACATGCACACCAACATGTGTATACATGTGCACACACGTGCACAAACACGCACATATAGTGTGACATTATTCTTATGCGGAAACAACAGTTATTCAGATATGTAAGGCCAAAACTGACAAATATTAGCCATTTTCAGTAGCAATTTCTGTGTCCATGTGAAGAATTCATAAATGTCACAGTTGCCAAATGAAGTGCTCCCCCATTTTAGGGCCTCTGCAGCCTTGACATCATCCACTTATCAGTGACCTGTCAACTTCACAATGAACCAGATGCTGAGTGCCTCTCACGGCAAAAGCATGGGAGGGCGTGGGCGTATTAAAAAACGGTGCATCTACCAAGCCCATTCTAACCTTCCCTAACCCTCCAGACAGGGCATCATCTTAACATCCTCGCGGGTCACCTCTGCTCACCTTTCAAGGGGCAAGCCAAGTAGAATACTCATTAAAGCTTAATTATAAATATCTGTATGTACAGAATAGCACATCTGAGAATTGCCAAGTTAAAACAGGCTGGTCAAACAATAACTTCATATTCTGGGATTCTGGGAGAGCATGTTAGATATACTAACCTTTGTAGCTTAGTACAAGTTCTGTTTCATTTTGTTTACAATTTCCCAGCACTATGAAAGTACAAGGGACAAAAACAAATAAATTGTTCTTCGAGTGTCTTCAAAGAAACAACTGTCAAAACCAGCAGATGACGTAATGGTTTTATCGCTAGACTCCCTCACGACTGCAGTTCAAGTCTCAGACCCCACGGTATGAGACACGTTAGGCTGTGCACATGCATGCCCAAGATCCCGAGAAGAGAATGGAGGAGAAGGGATTGTGGTATGGTTACCTCCCATGGGGGTGATTTCTCGCTTTCTGTCTCTATGTCTCTGTCTCTCCAGTGAGCACAAAGGCCCTATAGCAAAAATCTCTCTTTAAAAAAAGAAAAGAAAAGGAAAGAAAAGAAACAACTGTCTACCCATAGCAAGCCATCAAGAAACTCCTGGTTACTAGAGTAGTTACAATATATAAAAGTGATACTCCTGGCATCACCTGCTGCATTAATGTTAGGAGAAAGTTTGTAATTTATCTTATGTAAGTAGTTAATTTGGGGGAAGACAAGGAGTGTCCTGATGATCTGATGAGATTTTACTTCTATACTCAAACTGAGAATGGTCTGGAGAAAAAAAAAAATGTCCATCAGGGTAGAGGAATAAAACTGTTTCCCCATGTCCTCTCCCTGCCTAGTTGAAGAAACTCCCGCCTCTCCTGGTGTCGCTAATGTACTACCAAACAGTGGCGAAAGCCTGTTATTTAGGTGGGCGAGTGGCAAGTACAACACTGAGTTAAAAACAACACAGAAGATACTGAAAGGACGAGTGATCCTGAGGAATTATGGTATGTTTTCCTTTTACTTTTCATTTTGCCAAAGGGGATGAGTGCTCACCCAAAGGGGGGCGGGAAGGAAGTGAGCAGCACACCCGGGGGGATGGCCACTCACAGTCCCTTCTCCTCCTCCTCTTGGAATGTTGGGTGTGTGTGCGCATATGCTCAGGACATTTTTCAAGCTGTTGGATCCGGAACTTGAACCACACTGTCGGCCATGTGAGATCTAGCTGCCTTCACCGCCACACCACTGGCTAGCCTGGCTTATGTTTTCTTGTCACTAGAAGTCATGCAAAAAGTTGTTTCCTATGCTCGACCAAACACCGGCTGCATCAGAAAGCAAAGAGGATGGATGGAGGTCACAGCTCCCTGTTGTGCACAAGTCACTGCACGTCCACACTGACGATGTTTCGTACAAGGTGTGCAGGTCCGGCTGGGGAGACCCACAGCAAGGAAATGGCCCGACAAATGGGAGATGAAGAAGCCACCTGAGGACAGTTGGCGACCTGGAGAGATGAAGGCTCGGGGCCAGTGATGGAGTGATAAAATACATGTGCACTGTCATCAATTAAAAAAAATTACAAAATGAATAAAAAGACTCTGTCAGGGTGCTGTCTCTGTTCTCTTTTCATGGAAGAAAGAAATTTAAACAACACAGATGAAGACTAAGTACATCTATAACAGTGAAAATTGGGTCAAAGCAGACTATCTCTTATTAAAAACATTTATGGGGACCAGCAGATGGTGTAGTGGTTACATCGCTGGATTCCCACATGGCCTACAGAGGTTCAGAGGCTTGAAACACACACCGGTGAGTGTGCGTGCATGCGTGCCCAAGATCCCAGGGGAGAATGGAGAAGGGATTGCGGCATGGCCATCTTCCCGGGGTGAGGGGAGGGAGTTTCTCGCTTTCTGTCTCTCTGGTGAGCACATGTACACTACAGCAAAAATCTCTTGGAAACAGTAGTTGGCATAATGGCTATGTTGCTGGACTCCCATGTAGTCTATGTGGTTCATGTCCTGGACCCGGTGGCTTAAACTCACACCGGGCACGTATGCGTGCGTACCAAGATACCAAGAGAATGGAGAAGGGACTGCGGCATGGCTATGCCCCCTGGGGGGTGATTTCTAACTTTCTGTCTTTCTGTCCCTCTCTGTTCTTTCTGGTGAGCACATGTGCCCTATAGCAAAAGCCTCTCAAAAACAAAACCTATAGCAAAAATCTAAAAAAACGTAAAAATAAAAGCCTTTATGTAAACTGCTACTTTTCATAATTTATTCAATCTACCATAAGTCAGTATCTTCATTCTACCTGCTTATGTAACACTGAAACTACGCGTAAAATTAAACAAGAATTAAAAGTACAGCTAAGAGGTCAGGCGGGTGCGGTGGTGGTGGTGAAGGCAGCTGGATTCCAACAGACAACTGTATGGTTCGAGTCCCAAACCCAGCAGCTTACAAAAGATGCCAGGCACATGTGTGTGCATGTTCAAAATCTCGAGAGGAGAATGAGGAGAAAGGACTGCGGCGTGGTAATCTCTGTGGGATGCTTTCTTACTTTCCCTCTCTAAAAAAAAAAAAAAGAAAATCACAGCTAAGAACGGAGTCATGATCTGTGAGTGAGGTGTCACCATTGTGCACGCTAGTTCTTGGTGTAGTCATGTTTTCTGTTTCTACATTAGGTTAAATCTGGGACATTAAGACATTTTCTTTCATTATCATATTTTTAAGTATATTTACTTATTCCATGACTGAATGGAGAGAACCAGAGAGTGAGAGAAAGTGAGAAATCACTCCCTGGAGGGGATGGCCACTCCACCATTCCTTCTCCATTCTTCTCAGGATTTGGGCATGTGTGTGTATTTGCCCACCATGTTTTTCAAGCCATTGGATCCAGAACTCAAACCACCTAGTCAGCCACGTGAGATCTAGCTGCCTTCACCACCACACCACCGGCTGGCCTGGCACGTGTTCTCCCATCACTAGAAGTGAGACAGGGAGAAGACAGCACTGCAACGTTGTCTTGATGCCACAATCCAGCCCGTGGCAGCTAGCCCGGACCACAGTCACACAAACACTCAGCATGCCAAGGAGCTCTCCAGCTGTGAACCTGAAAACTTCCACATGGGTGTGCATCAGAGTGTCATATTTTACCACTGGGCCATTATTTGGCTCTCTACTATTATTTTTAAATGGTATTTATTTTTATTTTGACAGGTTAGCTATGCATTTGGGCCATATTTTTTTAATAAAGGAAACAGTAATATTGTAGAGAACAAAGAGAAAAGCTGAGAACCCATTATCTGAAGGTAAAGTTTGACAACAGGTGACAAGAATAGAAGGACCTTGTCCTTCACAAAGCGTCCTTTGGCAGTGAGTGAGTCATATACACCACACTGGAATTCCAGGCTGCCAGGGCCATAGCCTGATCCGGGATGGAAATGCCCTTGTTCTCTCACTTCCTTCTTTGGGGAAACATTTAAATTCCCACACCCACACTTGGACTCTGGACCTGGGTCAGGTAGCTCCCACCTGAGGAGGTGGGGCTACTAGTGACACATGCCAGAGAGACCTTAGCTATGATTACTGCCATCAGAACATGGCATGGCTAGCGCTGCTAAACTTCATGACGACACTCCTGTTCTGATTACAAAGAAAGCAAGCAAAACAATACCTTACAAATGACAAACTGCTCTGGCCACATCTTCCCATTTGAACACTCCCACGACCCTATGTAGTAATTACTAGTAGAGACTTTTTTTTTTTTTTTTGAGATTTCTGCTATAGACAGAGAGACAGAGAGCAAGAAATCAAGGCTAAGTTGCAATCCCTTCTCCTCCATTCTCCTCTCAGGATCTTGGAGATGTATGCACACAAGCCCAGCATGAATTTTAAGCCACTGTGTCTGGGACTCGAAACACAGTCGACTCCATGGGGGCCCAGTGATGTTACCATTACACCATCTGCTCCCACTAGTAGGGACTTTTTAAAAACTGAAGAGCAAAAAAAAAATCTCAAACATCTGGGGAATTGCCCTGTACAGTAGATCAGCCAGCATCAAAGCTGGAAGCAGGAGCAGGGGCGAAGTCTCTGACCTCTCAGGACCCCCTTGGGGCTCCCCCAGGGGCCGGCATTCAGGACACAGCTCAGGTGTCTGGGCCACAGGGACCTCTGCAGGAGAGGACAGGAACAAATAAAGTATAATCTGGCAACAAGTCTCTGCTGGGCCTGGCTCCTGCCACCACCTCCCACCCCGCATGACCACAAAACCGATTTTCCACACTGCTTTGCAAAGACAGACATGGAGGAAACGGCTGTGGTAGCAAGTAAGTACTTTTCCCAGGCAGTCTGTCCTACACCAGCTGCTCTGGGAAATTCAAACGGAGACCAAATGGAGTTTTTCCTTTCTCACTGCGCTGTGTGTGCCCTTCTCATTAAAGGGGAGACAACAGACACTCATTCTTTAAGAATTTACGGACCCATTTTGGCCACTGCAGATTTCTTTTTATACCATTTATGCAGAATCTTCAACCTGGCGGCTAGAAAATAATTTTTTAAAAAATGTACTAGGTACTTACTTATTGAAGGATTATAATCACTGGGTTTGGCAGTATAGTCAAAGCAGGCTTTAACCTTGAGGCTGTATAAAATCAAACACACGTTTCTGAAAAGATGCACTATTGCTGTGGAAAATCCCCACGTGTCCCTCAGCTCTCCTCCTCCCACTGCCCACTGAGTCACTTAACAGGCTCCTCTTCCCTCTACCCAGCCCTCTCCTCCATCTTCTCTGTGCTCCTCTCAGGGCCACGGGGGAAACTGAGGAAGAGCCCATAGCCACAATGGAACTCTCACCATATCCCGCTGGGCGCACCGCACAACGTTTTCTGGCGGAGGTCAATTCTGCTGGGAGTTACGGTGATGGTTTTCTGAATATTAATCACGGGCCGGGCTCTGAAGATCAAAGAGTGAGAAACAAGGCTAAGTTTTTCGTTGCTTTGAACATGAGATCAATTTACGTACTAGATGGTATCCTTCACTGCCGAGGACACCTTAAATAGCACAACAAAGGAAAATGCACATATAATTTTTTTCCCTACTGCCCAAGAAAATAATAGATATAAATGCATAGAATTTACAGCTTGATTATACAATGTTTGTTTTAAAACATATAAACTGATGAGTACATACACACAAGTATAAATATTTCAGAGTATTTTTTTTTTTAGGTTTTATTTCTTCCATGGGAAACAGATAGGTACCCCTAACAGAGTCCCCATCCCACAATGTCCCCAACTCATAACTTGCTTGGATCATGGGTAGGTATGTACTCAGGGACATCCTGGGATACGAACCAGGACCTTTCCTAATGTGGGTTCTATTGTGTTACCACTTTGCCACCAGCTGGCCCCAAGTTGTTTTGTTTTAAAAGAATTCTTTACTTAACTTTATTATTTATTTTAACTTTAAAATAATAACTATTTTTAACTTTATTTATCTTAATTTGACCAGAGAGGGATAGAGAAAGAGAGAAAGAGTGAGAAAGAGCACAAGCCGCCAGTCCAGGACTCAAATCAAGGTCAGTCATGTGGGAATCCTGAACCCTTAACCACTGTGCCACCTGCCGCAACCCCTGCCTCCCACCCCGGTTTTTTTTTGTTTTTTTTTTTTTAGCTTGTCAGAGGGTACATGTGCTCACCAATGACAGAGAAGGAGAGAGAGAAATCACTTCTCCAATGGGGCATGGCCATGCTACCATCCCTTCTCCATTTCCCCACCCTGTTGGAATTGTGGCACACACGCATGCACCCAGCATGTTTCCCCAACTGCTAGGTCTGGTGTTCGGATGGTGTGGTTAGCCATGTGTATCCAGCTGTGTTAATCACCAAACCACGGAAACAGCCCCAAGTTCCAGAGTTTTAAAACAAATATTTTGTCTCTATTCCCACCCAGACACCCAAGTAGCCTATATTTTTTTTCAGAAACATGTCAGTCCATGTGTTTCTGTTAAAATGATCTAAAATATATCATTTCAATTAAATGGGAGTGTTTTTATGCTGACTGTGCTGAACAATGCTTTTTCTCACTCATGAACATTTCAGGTCTTCTGCCTGCAACATACATGTAGCTCAGTGGTGTTTGCAGTTAGTGGTGTTGCACTACGTCAACAACACATCCTTTATTTAATCAGTCTTGGAACAGTGGACAGTCACATTGCTGTTAAGCTTTCTGCTTGACAAGGATCCTTATACAGGCAGACTTCAGAAAGTTCATGGAAAACTGGAGTTAAAGTCTAAGTTTATTTTGGTGCAGAAACATGAAAATCTATGCGGTTTCTTCATAATATGCATTTCCCACTAACTTTCTGACAACCCCTCATGCATATATCTATTCACGCTGAATTTATCTGTAGGATAAATTCCTAGCAGCAGAATTTCTGAGTCAAAGAATATGTGCATTTACGGGACCAGCAGTTAGCGTAGTGGCTATGTCGCTGGACTCCCACATAGTCAACTGCGGTTCGAGTCTCGGACCCGGTGGCTTAAACTCACACTGGGCGCGTGTGCGTCTGTGCCCAAGATCCCAAGAGGAGAATGGAGGAAAAGGGATTGCGGTGTGGCCATCCCCCCTGGGGGGTGATTTCTTGCTTTCTATCTCTGTCTGTCTCTGTCTGTCTGGCGAGTACATGTGCCCTATAGCAAAAACCTCTCCAAAAAAAAAAAAAAAAAAAAGAATATGTGTATTTTTAATTATGAGTAGTTTTTGCTGAAATACCCCTTCAAAGGTTATACCAATATACACCTGCTCATTATCAGGGCCCTGATGTAGCTGTGAATTCTGGTAATACAGACAATCCTGAATCTCTCACCCCAACCGTAACGCTTCATGCTCCTACTGCCAGAACTGACTTCAGCTTTTCTAGCTCCACAGTATCTCTGTAAACAAAAACCTGAATCTCTTAACCTTTTCCAATCTCTGTTCTGCACATTCCAATACTGCAGATAGCTAGAAGCTGGAATTTTTTTAAGAAAAATATTCTTTTAAAAATTATATTTGGAGGGACCAGCAGTTAGTGTAAAGTATATCGCTGGACTCCCACATAGTCAACCACAGCTCACATCCCGGACCTGGTGACTTAAAACTCACGCCAGGCACGTGTGCGTGCGTGTCCAAGATCCCGAGAGGAGAATGGAGAAGAAGGGATTGCGGCGTGGCCATTACCCCTGGGGGGGCGTGATTTCTCACTTTCTGTCTCTCTGTCTCTGTCTATCTGGCGAGTGCAGGCGCCCTACAGCAAAAACCTCTCCAAAAAAAAAAAAAAAAAGTTAAAAAAAATTATATTTGGAGCCAGTGGGTGGCATAGTGGTTACCTTGTTGGAATCCCACATGGCCCACCATGGTTTGAGTCCCAGACCCAGTGGCTTGAAACTTACACTGGGCTCATGCACGTGTGCACTCAAGATCCCGGGAGGAGAAGGGATTGTGGTGTGGCTTCTTACTGTCTCTCTCTGTGTCTACGTCAAACATACATGCCCTATAAGCAAAAATCTCTTTCAAAATATTTTTTTTGTGTTTGAGAAGTTTTTGCTATAGGGCGCATGCGCTCGCCAGACAGGCAGGGAGAGACAGAAAGCAGGAAATCACCCCCCGGGGGGGGGGGGGGCCACGCCGCAATCCCTTCTCCTCCATTCTCCTCTCGGAATCTTGGGCACGCACGCACACACGCCCGGGGTGAGTTTAAGCCACCGGGTCCGGGACTCAAACCGTGGTCGACTACATGAGAGTCCAGCGACATAGCCATTACGCTAACTGCTGGTCCCTCAAAAATATTTTTTTAAGTAATTTCCTTCAAATGCAGGAGAAGACTCACCTAGCTTTGCTTACTATATACAAACATCTTTTCTCTCCCTGATGTATTCTCCCTGCAGGCCTCAGGCCGGACTTCTGCCCAAGCACAAGAAACACAAGTATCTGGTGTGTGGGCGTGCAAGTGGTGGAGAGATACTCCCTCACCTCTCCCCTCCCTGCAGCCCTGACAGGACTGAGCAGGCTCTATGCTTCACTGCCACCTGGAATCAGTTAGGCTGACTTCGGTGGGCTTGTGGTAAACTTGGCCATCTTGGAGAATAGTATTTTTCCAGAAAAATGTGTTCCAAGTCCCGAATGGCTAACCCAAACTTCTGGAATCAATCTACTGGTAGGCTAGAAGGGGCACCATCCAGTCACGGTGAAGGCAGGAGCAGGCACAAGGGCAAACATAGCCCATATTCCCTGTTCGCAACCTCCCTTTATCTTAATCACTTACTTTGGTATTTTTATTTTATATTTATACAGCTGCTAGTTTCTGAGATACTAACTGGATACATTCTTAAGTTTTCAGAGCATATTTAAAAAGCGAAAATTCACAAGTACTTTAAAATCAAGTTGCCACAGAAACAGTACTTTACATATCGTGCAATAGTATTCATGCTTCAGTGTGGCATAAGTTTCAAAAGAAAATATTTTAACATATTTTTCTGCCTAGGGCCTATTTTACTTTGTTTTTTAAACATCACACACACAAAATTGAGGACACAGTATTTAGAATTCATGAAAAATGTATCTTTTCTTTTTTTTGGGAGAGGTTTTTGCTATAGGGCACGTGTGCTTGCCAGAAGGACAGAGAGAGACCGAGCGATAGAAAGCGAGAAATCATCCCCCGGGGAGGGGTGGTGGTGGTGGCCACGCCGCAATCCCTTTTCCTCCATTCTCCTCTTGGGATCTTGGCCATGCACGCACACGCTCCAGGCTTAAGTTTAAGCCACCAGGACTGGGACTCGAACAGTGGTTGACTACATAGGAGTTCACTGACATAGCCATTACGCTAACTGCTGGTCCCCCAAACAATGTATCTTTTAATACATAAAGCAAATCTTATTGGCTTGACTACCCCAGGTTTCATTGGCTTCTGTTTACAAACTATCCTGAAGACTAGTATGCTTCAGTGGGATAGTACCCAGAACCAAGGCTGGGAAGATTTAGATTCTATCAGAATTCGGTCTTTAAACTCAATCAAGTCCTGGGCGTCTGTTTCCTCATTTGCAAAGCAAGGGGGTCAGTTTTCCTCCAGTTACTGAGGGATTCTGACACTTCCTTTCATACTATCTGTGAGGAAAAACAGAACAAGTTACAGGGTTCACAGTCCACTTATGAGGGCAGGAAGGCAAGGGTATTAGAATGTCAGTTATACACAGAAAGTGGCAAATATTTAACTGACTAAAGTTAGATCAGCTTGAAGAAAACTTGGTAAGCAGATTTTGGTACAAGAAGTCAAGTTTTCATAATAGGGCTATCACTCAGATCAAAATTGGTAGTTTAAACTGCCTTTTTTAGTTGCCAGAGGGTGCCTGCATTTATCTGTGAGTGAAAGGGAGAGAGAGCGTGAGCGCGAGCGAGTACTCCCCACTGGGACTTGGTCATGCTACGATCCCTTCTCCTTCACTTCTCCGTCCATCTGAGATCTTGGGCACACATGTACACATTCCTGGTATGTTTTGTTTTTTTTTTTTTTTTAGAGATTTTCACTGTAGGGCACGTGCGCTCGCCAGCCAGCCAGAGAGAGACATAGAGACAGAAAGCGAGAAATCACCCCCCAGGGGGGATGGTCAAGCCGCAATCCCTTCTCCTCCATTCTCCTCTCGGGATCTTGGGCACGCACGCACACGTGCCCAGCATGAGTTTTAAGCCACCAGGTCCGGGACACGAACCGCGGTCGACTACGTGGGAGTCCAGCGACATAGCCATTACGCTAACTGCTGGTTCCCAACATTCCTGGTATGTTTTATCATAAGCAACTAGGGCCAGAACTGCTCAGAACTGCTCATTTATTTAAAAAAAAAAAAAAGGCACTGAGACCAGCGGGTGGCACAGGGTTAAGACACTGGATGCTCACATGGTTGACAATGGTTTGAGTCCCAGACCTGGCAGCCTGAAAATCACGCTGGATGCATATGTGTGCATTCCCAAAATCCCAAGAGGAAGAAAAGGGATTGCAGCATGAAATTACCCCTAGGGGGGTTATTTCTCACTTTCCTTCTCACACTGTCTCTCTCTCTCTATTTCTCTCTCTCCCCCTCAGTGAGTGCACACAACCTATAGCAAAAACTTTAAAAAAAAGAACATAAACATTTTGCTCATTTCTTTTAAAATTTATTTTTAAGTTTATTTATTATTTATTCCCTTTATACAGGGGAGAAGACCCTTAATAGGGTCTTAGTGCTGCTGTCTCACCCCAGCCCTGAAGCAAGCCAGGGTCATAGATGCAGCCTGGGCACACCTGGCATGTTCAGGTTTCCCCAGGAAGTTAGCCTGGAGTTTTCCCCTATGGCCTTCAGCGTCACACATCAATGGCCCTACTGCCTGAGCCATTGCAGCTAGGCCTAAAGATATTCTCTAAGGAAAAAAGGCCCAGCCTCTGTGGCACAGCTGGTAGCAACCAGAAACTATGGACCTGAAGCCACATCCTGACTATGATTTGAGGCCCTGGTCCGGTTGACCTGAAGTACGCTGGGCACGTGTGTGTCTGCATGCCCAGTATCCTGGCAGGCGGAGGACCGGTAGGAGGGGATTGCCACATGACTCTGGAAGGTGCATCTCTCTCTCTCTATCTCTTCTCTCCCTCTCATGTGCAAACATGCTCTATCATGAATTAAAAACAACCACAACCAACTAAATGTTTCCATTATTAGCAAAGAAATGCAAATTACGTCAAAAGATCATATATCACACTGGCAAAAATCAATTAGATTAATTATATTCAAAGTTGGTAAGGAAAATATATATGATATATTCAGATAAGAACACTTGTGCACACAAGAGTGAAGGGGAGAGAGGAGCCCTCTCTACAGGGTCTGGTCATGCCACGGTCCCTTTCCCCTAGGCCTCCAGCCCGGGCACTGATGGGTGTTTTTACTGTGATCCTGGCTGACTGCGTGGAGGATCTGAACTGCAGTTGTCAAGTAGTGTGGGTCCAGCCTAAAGTGTGGTCACTGTGTGGTATCTGGCAACGTCTGTACAGAACATCACTGTCATGCCAGGGAGATGGCCCTACGACCTCAATTTTGCTAAATATGCTTGTACGATCATGGAAAATAAAAGACTAGGATATAAATAAAAAATTCTGGAGTTTATTAATGAATGGTGAATTATAGGGGATTTCCTGCTTTGTGCTCTTTACACTGTCAAATATTATGTTTTGTTTATTAATAAAAATAAACTGTTAAAGTATACTTGAGGGGCCAGTAGATGGTGTAGTGGTTACATCACTGGACTCTCATATGGCCAACTACAGTTCAAGTCCTGGATCCAGTGGCTTGAAAATCACGCTGTGTGCATGTGCATGCATGCCCAAAATCCCAAGAGAAGAGACTGTACTGTGGCCATCCTCCCAAGAGGTGATTTCTCACTTTCCCTCTCACTATCTCTGTCCCTCTCTGGCAAGCACACATTAATTCTGACCTATGTTTTGCTCAATTACTTCAAAACAGCAAGATTTTACAAAATGGGTTATCATCTTTTCCTTTTCTTTTTTCTTTTTTTTTTTTTTAAAGAATGGCTCACCAGAGAGCAAGAGAGAGTAGGAAAGTGATAAAGTGAACTGCCAGGTTCGGGACTCGAACCATGGTTGGTCATGTGGGAGTCCAGCACCTTAGTCACTACACTACCTGCAGCAGGCCCCCATCACCTTGTTATACTACCATCAAAAGAAAAAGAAGTACCTTTAAAATTCTACAAGTCTCAGCCTTTGAAGTATAGGTGTTGCAAATTTCAATCCAAAAGGTCAAAATTTTACTGTGATTGAACTGATTATTGCATGCGTAAATAAAGTCAGAGAGCACACACCTGAAAATAGTCACCGAATCTGAGAGGGAGCCCACAGCGACATCAGGGTAGGAATTTCGATCAAGGTCCATATTTCCAGCAATTGAATATCCAAAGTAAGGTGTCTTACCCTCGAGAACCTAAAACAAACAGCCCATGAGAAACGGCACTGGGCCACCAAAGTGAGCTTCTCATCGATGCTTTTATTTTGAACTCAAGCTCGACACTTTCCTTCTAAGTACCAGTGATCATCAGTTCTGTTTGCCCAGCCTCACCTGTATTCAGCATACTGCTAAAGAGAACATGCTACATTTCCATCTTTTATGGTATCAGGGCAGGCCAGTCTTTTGCTCTGGATTACTCTGATTCCCAAAACATGCTAAGAAATTTGAAAATTAAATAAATGGGTCATTGCATTTATGTATTTATCTGCCATAGCACATGTGTAAAATAAAATCCATATTCTATACTATATTATAGACTTGCAAATAATGTAAATAAAACAAGACTAGTGAAAAAATCATTTAAACATAATTATTATTATTACGAGGCAAAAAGCTAACATTGTAGTTACAGACATCCAGGTTCCTTGGTTACCTGTGCTGGTTTGGTATTTATTCCATTTGCAGATCCATGATAGATAAAAACCTTTCCCAAAGAATCGTAAGGCGCTCCAACTGCAATATCTGTTGACAACATATTTCAGCAAACATTACAATTTTAAAACACTCCAATACAATTTTTTAAAAGATGCCATAAGCCCTCATTATTTCAACAACCAGTTAATCTATCTGTAAATCACACCAGTTTAATAATCTGTTATTTACCTGGGTAGCCATCTTGATTAATATCTCCAATGTTTTTGACTGCTATGCCAAACATAGAATCTTTGGTCCCATTCAGACGAATTGGCTTGATGTTATTCCATCTGCCCTGCTGGTTAATGTAGACATACACTGCACCTCCAACTTCTCCATCTCTGTCAAAATACTGGGGTGCTCCAATAACTATATCTTGCCACCTAAAAACATAATGTGAACCACAGGCTAAAATACTAGCAAGCTAAGGGGACACTGCCAGCCCAGGTGCTAAAGACACAATAGATACAATAGAAAAGACTTCAAATCTGGATTATGTCTTAGAATGAAAACATTTTAAAAGTGAGGCCAACAGGTGGCATGGTGGTTAAGGCACAGGACTCCCACATGGCCAATTGCAGTTCAGGTCCCAGACCCAGTAGCTTAAAAATCACCCCAAGCACATGTGTGCATGTACCCAAAATCCCAAGAGGAGAATGGAGAAGGAACTGAGGTGTGGCCATCCTCCCTGGGGGTGATTTCTCATGTGCCCTCTTCTCTCTCTCTCTCTTCGGTGAGCGCACATGCCCTACAGCAAAATGAATATATGTATTTTCAAGTCCAGCTGCAGCAATACAATGAAAGCACATCATGCTGAAGCCATATGGTAGCTCAGGATTCAGTTCCTGAGTCCATCTTGACTGGCTGGGAAAGTGAGGGGAAGGACTGCAGCATGAGACCCTGCTGAGGGAGCTTGTCATTTTTTTTTTTTTTTTTTTTTTTACCCACCTCCCCATCTCTTTCTCACCAACAAAACA